>NC_092246.1:22491528-22751528 GCF_036320965.1 Panulirus ornatus | reverse complement strand
TCCCCAACATACATCACATCCCCTCCTCAACACACGGTACATCACCTCCCCAACACACAGCAAATCACCTCCTCAACACACACCACATCACCTCCCCAACACACAGCAAATCACCTCCCCAACACACACTACATGGCCTCCCCAACACACACCACATCACCTCCCCAACACACACCACATCACCTCCCCAACACACACTACATTGCCTCCCCAACACACACTACATAGCCTCCCCAACACATCGTTTCTTTCCTAACTTGTAACTTGGTCTATATCTGACAATACTTACAAAATATCTAACTCCGGTAAAGGATGATATTCTAATTCCCTTTGCTTGTGTGTGTCTGGCAATCCACGATATTTTTCCCTCAATCTCTTTCGTTGAATATCTATCAGATGTTGCAAGTCCATATCTTTCCATGATAGATATCTAAATTTCTATTATATCTCAAAAATCCTGAGGGGTCAAAGGCAATAGTTACAACTAAAAGAATATATATATATATATATATATATATATATATATATATATATATATATATATATATATATATATATATATCCCTCTCTCTCTTCTCTCCCTCTCTCTCTCCTCTCTCTCTCTCTCTCTCTCTCTCTCTCTCTCTCTCTCTCTCTCTCATATAACCAATTATCTGGGCGGCCACCATGCATGTTCCTCACACGCATGATATCAAGTGTTTCGTCCGCCCGCATACCCGGGTGTGTATGAATATATACATCCCAGGCCAACAAATACATCCCAGGCCAACATATACATCCCAGGCCAACATATACATCCCAGGCCAACATATACATCCCAGGCCAACATATACATCCCAGGCTAACACATACATCCCAGGCCAACATATACATCCCAGGCCAACATATACATCCCAGGCCAACCAAAATGTTCTGTGGGTCCCGCTGGCCCACCACTGGGACGGAGGTGAGGCCCAGATCCGTGTTGCATAGCACGACCCAATTGCCAATTCCTTCTGACCCGTACGTTGTGTTTTGCTTTAGTTTTCTCTAGGTAGATATATCTAGGAAATCTGGTGGAGATATCTAGGAAATCTAGTGGAGATATCTAGGAAATCTAGTGGAGATATCTAGGAAATCTAGTGGAGATATCTAGGAAATCTAGTGGAGATATCTAGAAAATCTAGTGGAGATATCTAGGAAATCTAGAGCAGATATCTAGGAAATCTAGAGGAGATATCTAGGAAATCTAGTGTTTATATCTAGGAAAATATTGGTATATAAGAGGAAGCGATCACCAGCAGCGTTGTGGGAGATGTGAACCTGCCAACGATTTACATCACAACTTTTGAGCATTTTTCATTTCTTCCCGTAAAGTTTCGTTCAATCCTGGAGGATTCCATCTTGGAAAATGGTAAAAAATGTATATATATATATATATATATATATATATATATAAATGGACGACATGAACGATGCATATCTGTGGATTTCTACTGAGGGTTCAGTAGAGGAGGTTATGTGGGGTTTAGAGGTGTGAGTTTCGACGTTGTGAGAAGCGCCCACTTCAGGTGATGTTAATTACTGGATGAGAACAGTGCAAGTCTCAAGACGGGGGCAAGATAATGCTACCAGAAAGAAAGACTCTGTAATGAATAGTGGCAGATTACGCCGAAATTACAGAGTCAAGGCCCCGGGCGCTTCGCCCTTATTGTCATGCGGGTCTAAAATGCGAACGACGAGGGATTGTAAACGAAGACATTTTTTTACAAAGACTTTGAACTTCCTGATGACAGAACACGTGTCAGAAATTATGTGTGACGTCACCAGTGACCCCTGATTACGTCTGACGTCACTGCCGACCTGTGACTGCATCTGCTGTGCCTGTTACAAACTACAGACGTAACGGGAGCCTGGTAGCCGTTATTCAGGGGATCTGTAACACTGTATTGGCCCCTCTTGTAACGTGAGGATAATATGAACTGAAACAGTACGAATGTTTTTCGTATGAACATTGCATATAAATCATATACAATATATATATATATATATATATATATATATATATATATATATATATATATATATATATATATATATATATATATATATATCAATTCTCACAAAATGTGTTTAGGTTTTCTTTTTTCTATTAGAAAGAAAAGAAACCTTTCTACTATCGCCTCAAAATCATATACACCAACCCAGCAAGACTTGTGTGGTTACTGCCATCTATTGACCAGCTTCAGCATCAGGCAGAGTCGGAGGCACTGCCATCTATACACAGCTTCGACATTATGAGGCACTGCAGAACACCGAACACTGCCATGTATTGACCGGCTTCAGTTTAATGAAGGGTCAACACAAATAGAGTGAAATTTCATCTATCTAATCGATAAATTTCGGCTTAATGTAGCGAAGCAGCATGAGCGTAAGCACTGCCATCTATTGACTAACTTCAATATCATGGGGCGACGCATGACGCTTGGAAACACTGCCATCTATCGACCAGCTCCGACAATACGAGGCAACGCATAGTAAAGCCATTGAAAATTCCCAATGAGAAGAGCTGGCCACATTTAACCTGCCTGGCTGGGAAGTCACTAAATTTTCAGCGAATGTGAATACGTTTCTATTGGCCCAGCCTAACTGGCTTCCAGATATGTGGCGGGAAAATGCAGTCATAAGTCTCCACTGAACTGCTTGCTTCCACTCTTGTTAACGATTTGAATTCGACGAAATATTCTTACAATTTTATGAACCTTGTGAAAAGACAGAAATACGAACGCTCTCATTTTTTGCTTCATTCCAGAAGAAAAAACTTTAGTTCTACCTGATAAACGACAGGAAGATATGTTTGTACGTTCCATTTGTTCAATTAGTTTCCAATCACAGTCTGATGAGGAGGGAATGAAAGGGTTAGATTTACAGTTCTGTTTTCCATATGTATGTGCGTTCCCTTATATATATATATATATATATATATATATATATATATATATATATATATATATATATATATATATATATATATATATATATATAGTGTGATGTCACCAAGGCTGCTTAATCTGTTTATGGATGGGGTGGTGAGGGAGTTAAATGCTAGTGTCCTGGAGAGATGGGAAGGTACATAGTCTATTGGGGTTCAGAGGTTGGTGGGGCCCTGAGAGTGGAGTCCTTTGTTGTTTGCTGATGACCCGGGGCTAGTGGCAGAAGCTGGTGTCTGAAGTTTGGAAGAGTGCGTGAAAGGAGAATTTTGAAAGTGAGCGTGAATAATAGCAGATTACTAAGTTCAGCAGTGGAGAGACAGGTTAGCTGGGATATGAGTATGAATGAAGAAAACATGGATGAAGTACAGTGTGTTAGATACCCAGGAGTGGAAATAGCACTGACTTTAACTATGGGAGGTGAAGCGAGTCATAGGGTGAGGAAGGGGGCGAAAGTCCTGGGAGCATTGAGGAATGTGTGGAAAGAAAGGTCGCTATCTGGGAGAGCGAAGACGGGTATATTTAAAGGTATATCATTCCTGACAGTGTTGTATGGATGTTAGGCGTGGGCCACAGATGAGCATGTGCGGAAGAGGGTAAATATGTTTGAAATGAAATGTTTGAGGATTATAAGTGGTGTGAGAAGGGTTGATCAAGTAAGATATGATAGAGTAAGATAAAGGTGTGGTAATAAGTTTATATGACTCAGAGAGCTGAAGAAGGTGCTCTGAAATGGTTTGGACATATGGAGAGGATGAGTGAGGAGAGATCAGCTCAAAGGATATACGTGTCAGAGGCGGAGGGAAGAAGACCACAGAGGAGATAGAAGGATGAAGCGAAAGGTGTTCTGAGTTACTGTGACCTAAACTTGTCGGTGGTTGTGAGGCGTGCATGAAACAGAGGTTTGGAGTGAAGATGTATACAGGGGGCGACGTGCTATCAATGAACTGAACCAGGGCAAGTGAAGCGGTCAGGGGAAACCTCGAAAAGGTAAGTGGGATATGGTGTCAGTACACTGTGCATGACATAGTGTGTGTGTGTGTGTGTGTGTGTGTGTGTGGGTGTGTGTGTGTGTGTGTGTGTGTGTGTGTGTGTGTGTGTGTGCGTGCGTGCTAGTCATACTGCCCCATCCTGACTGGGAGTCATGTTTTTAATTTCCTTTTCGATGACGTGTGAGTAACGATGATGGACACTACACCCCACCTCCAACACCAGGTCCTACACCCCCCTAACTACACCCCACCTCCAACACCAGGTCCTACACCCCCCTAACTACACCCCACCCTCAACACCAGGTCCTACACATCCCTAGCTACGCACCCCATCCTCATAGCCACGTCCTACACCCACTAACACCCAGCTACACCATGGAATTTATACACGCCCTTTACAGCGTACTGCTCTTGTAAGACAGCTCCAGATGTCTGGAAAACTGGAATCTTGGAGAAATGGTGCGGCGTTACCTGGCTGGAAGCTTGCCCCCCCCCCCCCCCTCCTCTCTCTCTCTCTCTCTCTCTCTCTCTCTCTCTCTCTCTCTCTCTCTCTCTCTCTCTCTCTCTCTCTCTCTCCCAGGAAACTACCGTAGATGTCTTCGAGTTATTCCGGCTCGAGTGAGTGACTTTTTATGGACCGGTGTTACGGGACGTTATATGGTGTTACGGGATGTTATGTGGTGTTACGGGATGTTATGTGGTGTTACGAGATGTTATGTGGTGTCACGGGGTGTTACGTGGTGTTATTATGGTGCTCTGTGGTGTTACGAGATGTTATGTATAGTTATGAGGCGTTATGTGTTCTTGTACGGTGTTGTGTTACGTGAGGTAACACATGGTGTTGGGATGTGATACGTGGCGGTATGTGTTACGTATTGGTGTGTGTTATATGGTGCTATGAACTGGTTATAGGTGTTAAGGGCACTATGTGGTCTTTTGAAGCCTATGCCCCATTCTGAGGTAGCGTTATGAGGAGTTATGAGGTGGTATGAGGTTTCATGAGGGTTTATGAGGCGAGTTACACAGAGCCCGGCATCCTAGCCAATAAGCCAATATTCCTATCTCTCTGAATACTGCGACAGACTTCCAAACTCCGGAAATTAAATATTCAACAAGAAAATAACATTATGCTCACACTGGCACACAGTCAACAAGTAAAACATAGAAAACAAAGAATTATACTGGCACATAGTCAACAAGTAAAACATAGAAAACAAAGAATCACTCATAAGGGTAGGTAGAATATGAGTTCTGATCACTCAGTGATCGTTTTCTGTGAGATGATCAATGATCATTGAACGGAAGAGTTGATCATTATATCATTGTTGATCATTACATTACTGATCATTATATCAGAGAGTTGATCATTATATTAAAGTTGATCATATTTCAGATTTGATCACTGTATTAATGAACTGATCACTGTATCGTAGAATTGATCACTGTATGGTAGAACTGATCACTGTATCGTAGAGTTGTTCAATGTATCGTAGAGTTGACCACCTCATGTTGTATCATGTGAACATGATAATGAATACATTTACATGTTCACAAATTTTATAGAAGGCATTGGAGGCTACAGCAGCCAGGTGTGTGTGTGGCGCTGACTTCAACCCTCCCTGCAGCTGATGTATTTCATCATTGTAACAACAGTTGTGGCAATTCACAAATTGAGTGTACGTTTTTGGGTGTGAAGTTGAGAGTAGAAGTACAGTTTAACAGAATAGTTTTTTGAGTTTTATAATGTGTGTGTGTGTGTGTGTGTGTGTGTGTGTGTGTGTGTGTGTGTGTGTGTGTGGTGTGTGTGTGTATGTGTGTGCGCGCGCGCATGTTAACATTCTATCAATAATTTGTTTCTATCTTTCTATCTATATTTGAATTCTAATCTATATTTCATCTATATCTCTATTTGCATTTCTATCTCGGTTCCATCTATGAGGTTGAGGCTCTGGGGTACAAGCCTCCCTCACACAACGCCGTGGGTATACTGAAGAAATGATGGTATACTGAGCATGATGGTATACTGAGCATGATGGTATACTGAGTATGATGGTATACTGTGCATGATGGTATACTGAGTATGATGGTATACTGAGCATGATGGTATACTGAGCATGATGGTATACTGTGCATGATGGTATACTGAAGAAATGATGGTATACTGAGCATGATGGTATACTGAGCATGATGGTATACTGTGCATGATGGTATACTGTGCATGATGGTATACTGTGCATGATGGTATACTGAAGAAATGATGGTATACTGAGCATGATGGTATACTGAGTATGATGGTATACTGAGCATGATGGTATACTGTGCATGATGGTATACTGAGCATGATGGTATACTGTGCATGATGGTATACTGAAGAAATGATGGTATACTGAGCATGATGGTATACTGAGTATGATGGTATACTGAGTATGATGGTATACTGAGCATGATGGTATACTGAGTATGATGGTATACTGAGTATGATGGTATACTGAGCATGATGGTATACTGAGTATGGTGGTATACTGAGTATGATGGTATACTGAGCATGATGGTATACTGTGCATGATGGTATACTGAGTATGATGGTATACTGAGTATGATGGTATACTGAGCATGATGGTATACTGAGTATGATGGTATACTGAGCATGATGGTATACTGAGCATGATGGTATACTGAGTATGATGGTATACTGAGCATGATGGTATACTGTGCATGATGGTATACTGTGCATGATGGTATACTGAGTATGATGGTATACTGAGCATGATGGTATACTGTGCATGATGGTATACTGAGTATGATGGTATACTGTGCATGATGGTATACTGAGTATGATGGTATACTGAGTATGATGGTATACTGAGCATGATGGTATACTGAATATGATGGTATACTGAGTATGATGGTATACTGAGCATGATGGTATACTGTGCATGATGGTATACTGAGTATGATGGTATACTGTGCATGATGGTATACTGAGTATGATGGTATACTGAGTATGATGGTATACTGAGTATGATGGTATACTGAGTATGATGGTGTACTGAGCATGATGGTATACTGAATATGATGGTATACTGAGTATGATGGTATACTGAGTATGATGGTATACTGAGTATGATGGTATACTGAGTATGATGGTATACTGAGTATGATGGCATACTGAGTATGATGGTATACTGAGCATGATGGTATACTGAATAAGATGGTATACTGAGTATGATGGTATACTGAGTATGATGATATACTGAGTATGATGGTATACTGAGCATGATGGTATAGTACATATAATGGTATACCGAAGAGGATAGTATACTGAATATGTTAATATAATGAATGTCACGATACAGTGAATATGATGGTATACTGAATATGTTATTATACTGAATATTACAGTATAATGAATATGATGATGTACCGAATATGACATAGACTGAATATGATGATATACTGAACTACACCCATCTGTTGACCAGCTGCCCCAGCTCACGTGCAAAAGAGATGTGTGTGTCGTTGATCATGGCTCTGGTCCTTACAGCATACCCATCAGGCAAACGTGAATATTAATGACCCACTCCAATAATGACCCACTCCAATAATAACCCACTCCAATAATGACCCACTCCAATAATGACCCACTCCAATAATGACCCACTCCAATAATGACCCACTCCAATAATGACCCACTCCAATAATGACCCACTCCAATAATGACCCACTCCAATAATGACCCACTCCAATAATGACCCACTCCAATAATGACCCACTCCAATAATGACCCACTCCAATAATGACCCACTCCAATAATAACCCACTCCAATAATGACCCACTCCAATAATGACCCACTCCAATAATGACCCACTCCAATAATGACCCACTCCAATAATGACCCACTCCAATAATGACCCACTCCAATAATAACCCACTCCAATAATGACCCACTCCAATAATGACCCACTCCAATAATGACCCACTCCAATAATGACCCACTCCAATAATGACCCACTCCAATAATGACCCACTCCAATAATAACCCACTCCAATAATAACCCACTCCAATAATGACCCACTCCAATAATGACCCACTCCAATAATGACCCACTCCAATAATGACCCACTCCAATAATGACCCACTCCAATAATGACCCACTCCAATAATGACCCACTCCAATAATAACCCACTCCAATAATAACCCACTCCAATAATGACCCACTCCAATAATGACCCACTCCAATAATGACCCACTCCAATAATGACCCACTCCAATAATGACCCACTCCAATAATGACCCATTCCAATCATACAAATACGTATCCCATTTTTTTCTCTCTCTTTTTGCTTGACAAATAATCATTTGTAAGTGAAGATATTTCGTACGGACGATTATTATCCTTTTTAAATGCCTCTTTTTTTTTTTTAAATGGTAAAAGACAAGTATCAATAATAGCATTCTCTTGCCACCGCCTGGATGGCTGACAAAGGCAATTGAACATAGGCATTATGGTTGTGATTCACACGTGTTCCCAGTTACCAGTGACATTAACATGCAGTAGGTCGGCATGGAATGGATCTAACGTAATAACATTCCTTCAAAAATACAGGTATGAACCTCTCCCTCTCTCCCTCACTCTCCCTCTCATCACTCTCCCTCACTCTCCAACCATCTCTTGCTCTCCCTCTAACCACTCTCCCTCACTCTCCAACCACTCTCACTCACTCTCCAACTATCTCTCACTCTCCCTCAAACTAATCTCCCTCACTCTCCAACCTCTCTCCCTCACTCTCCAACCACTCACTCACTCACCAACCACTCTCCCTCACTCTCCAACCACTCACTCACTCACAACCACTCTCCCTCACTTTCCAACCACTCACTCACTCACCAACCACTCTCACTCACTCACCAACCACTCTCCCTCACTCTCTAACCATCTCTCACTCTCCCTCAAACCACTCTCCCTCACTCTCCAAGCACTCTCCCTCACTCACCAACCACTCTCCCACACTCACCAACCACTCTCCCTCACTCACCAACCACTCTCCCTCACTCACCAACCACTCTCCCTCACTCTCCAACCACCCCCACTCACTCACTCTAACACCGAATATTTTTCCGCCGTTATATCTGGGGAAATCAGGAATATCATTCAGAATATACAAAAGATCTTTTTCGAACATTTTTCGAAGCGTTTTGCGTGAACGTCTGGCTGGCCAATAATCCCTGACGCGGAACCCTGACTGATGACGTGTGTTCTCGGGTGATGACGTGGGTGACAGGTTGATGACGTAAGTGGCAGGTTGATGACGTGGGAGAGGGAAGGGGAGGAGGCGTGGGGGCACAGTCGAGAAGTATGTTGCACAAATGTTGGAGTGGAATCGTTGCCTGCCTGCACAGTGTGGGTCGTTCCAGCTGGGGTACCTCACACATCATGGGTTGACTGTGGCTAATCTTACGTACTGCGCATAGTTACTGTAGCGGCACTGCGCACAAGCTGGGGGTGGAGGGGTCTGGGGCAAAGGTAGGTGTGGGTGGGGGGTTGTGTGTGGTCTGGGTTGAAGGCAAGCGAGTCGCAGTTTCAGAGGTTCTTGGTTCGATTCGCCCTCGCTGGTCCAACAGGCATCGCTCTAACCTCCAATTCCCTTGCTTATATATATATATATATATATATATATATATATATATATATATATATATATATATATATATATATGAAAGTTGTGGTTACGATCATGATGTATATAGACCAACATGACTCATTGTCTTCACGTCCGGGAAAAGATTTCTTAATATTTTTAACCCGTGTTCTCTCCCCAGCCTTCCTCTGGTATAACGTATATAATATATCGTATATAATATATTACTCTACTACATCACGGGGTCTGGCTGACTTATAATAAACCATCGCTATATGACCCACTTGCTCCCGTCTCCACCTGATATATAATCATATATAAACATAACATACGGCAGGAAGAACTTGATATAACTTTTGAATCTTTTATTATAAGATCATATAATTATATATAGCTATATCATCCCTGACGTAATCAGGAGCAATGATCGTGCGTGCGTCACGGGCCGGGAACGTAAGGGCGCTACGATCTTAACGCACAATATGACCGCATTATTTTCTCCATCATGATACCATTATTTAAATCCTGCTGTGTATTGTGTATATAAAGTAAACCCACACTGGACCATAAGTACGAGAGTTACCTCACGTAATTCAAGAGATTCGCCCGTAATCCTGCGCTCCAGGCGGCTCCTCTGTCCACCGGCATGTTGTTGGTCCAGCGACCCCGAGTTTGGCCGCACGAGGCGGACGCCCTGGCTGGGCCGGGGCCGGGGAGAGAGAGAGAGGAGAGAGAGAGAGAGAGAGAGAGAGAGAGAGAGAGAGAGAGAGAGAGAGAGAGAGAGGATGGAGCTCAACGTTTCCATTAGCCAAAGGAAGACTTGGTTAGGCTATGGGCGGGAGGGAGGGAGGGAAGGAGGGAGGGAGGGAGGCCATCACCAGTGACCTCCTCCCTAGCCCGGCTATCGTAGAGGGTCGGTCTCAGGACACAAGACACAGGCCCGTGGTGTGTGTGTGTGTGTGTGTGTGTGTGTGTGTGTGTGTGGAGATCCTCACGAAACATGAGAAGATATCATCGCCTCGTATGCTTGTCATCGGCGGCGAGATATGAGGACACATAGTGAAAGTGGAGGATATCTCGCTACCTGGAGGGCGAAGAGTGGGTTTCTTAAGTGATATCCTAGCGTTGTGATAACCACACGCCTGGGATATATATATATATATATATATCCCCTCAGGATTTCCCCGGGATCCTACCCCAAAGCCCGTTGTTCCATGGCAACTTTAAGCCCGCCAATATTTCCTTGACGTCTCCACCAAGCCAACGCCTCTTTCTCTCCCTCCGCCTTAGGCCCGGCAGCCATGCACAATGACGACCTAAAACACACAAGGTTTTAAACCTGAAGGTTCTGGCTGCCACGCCGAACTCTCGTGGGAAGACAAAAGCTCTGACGAGGAGGACCTGCCTTGTATCTTGGACTCCACCGTCGGGGAAACACGCACAATGCCCACCTGGCCTCCCACGCGCGTGAGTCCCCGGGGCACGTGCGTGCGTGAGTCCCCCGGGGCACGTGCGTGCGTGCTTTATCATCCAGAAGCTTTGACAACTCGGGACATGAAAAGTCTTATTTCACTCTCTGTTGACGATATTCATGATGAGAGAGGACATGTTTGATGCTCCAGCAGACACACACACACACACACACACACACACACACCACACACACACACACACACACACACACACACACACACACACACACACACACACACACACACACACACACACACACACACACACACATTCCCAGACGCCAAATGTAAACTACATATCTGTTCTATACATAGTACAAAAACACACATAAATGTATATGTGTGTGTGTGTGTGTGTGTGTGTGTGTGAACAAACGACCCCAGATCCACGGAACACGGGGTCAACGAGCAAGGAGTGTTCGTTAATGATCAACCATCGTTAACCCAGCCTCACCTAATGATCAAAGACCCTCGAGACAGTTCATCAGTTCATGACCAATGAGGCAAAACAATGTGAGTCAGGAAACCACGAGTGGCCCTTAATGAGGGCGTGTGAGTGAGTACTGGCCCTCATTATGGGTCAGCGAAGGGTCGTTATCACTTGTTTCTTTGATGTGGAAAGTTTTGAACGAGGACGAAAGTGTTCATCAATATCAAGCATTGAATGAAGCACAAGAAGGGCAAAGAAAGAAAGAAAGAAAGAAAGAAGAAGAAGAAGAAGAAGAAGAAGAAGAAGAAGAAGAAGGAGTCTAAGAGTTCTGGAGTGTGAACCCCTTGCCTTTATAACGGTGCTAAGGCTTCGGGATGTAGAGAAAGAAACAGACGTCTCAGTGGCCCACCGTTGAGTGTTACTTAACGATCGTTACCCTTGTAAAACCATGTATGTTTACGATAATTCATCCCAAGATTGGTTGTTTCCTTAACAACTGCTGTCCTCTCACCAGCGTGTGTTGATAGGAACAGCTTATTACCCATCAACCATTTCCTCAGGATGGGTTCGTCTGTGGATGGTCAGTACGAAGCTTACGTGATCTGTGCTACATGAACGTATGTTCTCCCACCAGGGGATCTACGAGACTGTGAACCTCTACACCAGGGCTACCGGGGCGCCCTCCCCACGCCCGCGGGCGTGGAGCAGGGGCGGCAGTGTGGCCACGCCTCCACACCACCCACACTGGAAGTTCATGTCTCATGCATAATACTTCCGCTCAGCAGGACAACAAGACACGTCTGGTACGTTCTGAGCCCTGATTTACGGACATTCTGGACGATGTATGACCTCTCGCCGTCATGGGATGGTGTCGTCCTGTGGGGGTATTGCATCTTCTTGCCCCGGACTGTGACACAGGACAGGGAGGTGCCAGAACCTGCCAGGGCGGGGGATGCCTCCGTATAGTCGGAAAAAATCACGTATCCATGAACTGCAAAATATGGGAACCGTGAGTGTCTTCCTCCTGGTCTGGGAACCGTGAGTGTCTTCCTCCTGGTCTGGGAACCGTGAGTGTCTTCCTCCTGGTCTGGGAACCGTGAGCGTCTTCCTGCTGGTCTGGGAACCGTGAGCGTCTTCCTGCTGGTCTGGGAACCGTGAGCGTCTTCCTGCTGGTCTGGGAACCGTGAGTGTCTTCCTGCTAGTCTGGGAACCGTGAGCGTCTTCCTCCTGGTCTGGGAACCGTGAGCGTCTTCCTGCTGGTCTGGGAACCGTGAGTGTCTTCCTGCTGGTCTGGGAACCGTGAGCGTCTTCCTCCCGGTGTGAGCTGTCACCGTGAGAATCTTCATGCAACACCGTGCTCCTGCACGGATCAGTAAGGTCTTGGTGTGGACAGTGGCCGGTCTGCCACAGATTCAATAAATCTTCGTTTCATGGACTGGGTGACGACGACTCCATCAAGATCCTTTACGCCATCTTTACCTTCCTTCACCACCTCACTTTATATACAGTTCACGTCCAGGAGTGGGTACACACACACACACACACACACACACACACACACACACACACGCACACACGCACACACACACACACACACACACACACACACACACACGCACATACATACATACACACTTAGATACAAGTATTAACAGAGACGTAGAAGTACAAGACCACATTTGTGCCACGGTACAGATATATCTGACAGATGAACCACTAGGGAAATCTCTCTCTCTCTCTCTCTCTCTCTCTCTCTCTCTCTCTCTCTCTCTCTCTCTCTCTCTCTCTCTCTCTCTCTCTATTAATCTATCTATCTATCTATCCAGTCTATCCTTCCGTACAAGTGTTGGCTTCTTTTACTAAGAGGAACACGAAACTACATCTTACCAAATTACCCAGCAGCCTGGCGGAGCGGATCTGGCGTGACGGGATGAACCTAACTTTCCATGAGACACGAAACTTTATAACAAGCAAGTTTTCTCTTCCCTGAGATGATGGCTTAATGAGCTAAGGTTTGGATGGCTTGATGAGCCTAGGTTTGGATGGCTTAATGAGCCTACGTTTGGATGGCTTAATGAGCCTAGGTTTGGATGGCTTGACGAGCTAAGGTTTGGATGGCCTAATAAGCCAAGTTTCGCAAATCCTCAATAATTCTTAACTGGTGAATAATGTCTGAATATATTTTACATTATGATTATACTAGAGTTTATCCTACGTCAGTTATTCATGGTGAGAAGCAAGAAATGTACAAAATGAAAAAAAAAAAATGCGACGAACTAAAATAATCAAAAAATGTATAAACACTAGAGGACTCTGTGGCCCCTAACACCAGATGAGATGAAGAAAAGGAATTCGAGAACATTGACAGAGTTGCAGATGATATAAACACACTACTGAGGGGATCTGACCCACATAAACCACTTTGGTCCTGATGAATTATCTTCAGATGTGCTGGAGATCTGTGTAGCTACATCAACGGGTCACTAGGAGTTTTATTCACTATATTACTGGAGGAAGGTGTATTGTCAGCATGGTGCTAAGGGAGGTTTAGTGCCATTATGATACTGGGGGAGGATGCGGTGCCAAGAAAATGCGAGAGTGAAGAGGTCGTGCCTATCTTTATGACAGCAGACAGAGACGTTGCCCTGGATCACAGACCAATCTCGCTGAGAATGTGGTCTTTAATATATTGGCAGAGAGGATCAGATACCACTGTATGGACAGACCGCCTCAGTGAGAGGCATCACGGGTTTAGGGGAAAGTAGATCAGGTGTTACAAAACAAAATCATAACAACACATTGACAAGGTCTGATGAAAGGTCAGAAAAGGTTAATGTCACACGCCCTGTGCTGCACCTGTCGCTGGGCTTTAATATTTTCAGAGGTCTTGACCCTGATTGGACCAGAGATTCTGGGGGGTCATCCTGGGCCCAGAACTGGCCCTCTCTGGGGGAACATGTGTGTGTGCGTGTGTGTGTGTGTGTGTGTGTGTGTGTGTGTGTGTGTGTGTGTGTGTTGGGGTGACACACGTCCTGCACCCGTGACAAGTCTTTTTGTCACTGTGACCTAGTTCCTGGGAGGAAGAAAAGAGAGAGAGAGAGAGAGAGAGAGAGAGAGAGAGAGAGAGAGAGAGAGAGAGAGAGAGAGAGAGAGAGAGAGAGAGAGAGAGAGAGAGAGAGAGATCCTATCTCTATGACTGGTGTAAGATATGGGTAGGTCACGGCAGCCCACCGGAGCACATTGCACTGTACTCTTCAGGATGCATCAGACGAACCTTCAAACACTGGGAGTCGAGCCTGATGGTGTGTGTGTGTGTGTGTGTGTGTGTGTGTGTCTGTGTGTGTGTGTGTGTGTGTGGTCGTGAACGTGGTCGTCATGGTAACGACTCGACGACGCCTGTAGACGTCACACTTGGGAAATCAAACAAATTGTTTATTCTCGTATACAAGAAAATCTCAACACCCATCTCTTGTCTTCCTCTCCCTGTACTGCTCAGCTACAACCCACCTTCTCAGCAATATCCCTCAATATATATATATATATATATATATATATATATATATATATATATATATATATATATATATATATATATATATATATACCGGTATCTGCGTATTTTTCCTTATTGCATCAGCAACTGTAATACGTATTTCTGATAGCAATCTCGCTGAAACACATTTACATATTTGGACGAATAATTTACTATATTGATCAAATCATGATATTATGTATATATGTAACGCTCATAATTTGTCATCATTAACATATTAATGACCTATAATGAGTTCATACAATATATATATATATATATATATATATATATATATATATATATATATATATATATATATATATATATATATATATATATATATATATGAACTTGAACAGATAAAGATATAACATATATAAGCAATAACAAGTTACATGAGTGTGTTGCTATGACTTTTGCAAATACGAATTTATACATTGCCAAATACATGCCACCTGCAGCTATGCTAACGAGAGTACCATCTGTTGAAGTGATTGAGACAAGTCCTGTGCAGTTTTCCGGCAGAACTCAAAACATGTGACCTCTGACCCATGAAGAAGGTGACCTCTGACCCATAAAGAAAGTGACCTTTGACCCCTTAAGATTCAAAAGTCCCAAATGAATGATAAAATGGGAGATTTGAAAACGTAAAACAGTGTGGCAAACCCAATGTAATCAGAGCAGTGTGGCAAACCCAATGTAATCAGAGCAGTGTGGCAAACCTAATGTAATCAGAGCAGTGTGCCAAACCCAATGTAATCAGAGCAGTGTGCCAAACCCAATGTAATCAGGGCAGTGTGGCAAACCCAATGTAATCAGGGCAGTGTGGCAAACCCAATGTAATCAGAGCAGTGTGCCAAACCCAATGTAATCAGAGCAGTGTGCCAAACCCAATGTAATCAGGGCAGTGTGGCAAACCCAATGTAATCAGAGCAGTGTGCCAAACCCAATGTAATCAGGGCAGTGTGCCAAACCCAATGTAATCAGAGCAGTGTGCCAAACCCAATGTAATCAGAGCAGTGTGCCAAACCCAATGTAATCAGGGCAGTGTGGCAAACCCAATGTAATCAGGGCAGTGTGGCAAACCCAATGTAATCAGAGCAGTGTGCCAAACCCAATGTAATCAGGGCAGTGTGGCAAACCCAATGTAATCAGAGCAGTGTGGCAAACCTAATGTAATCAGAGCAGTGTGGCAAACCTAATGTAATCAGAGCAGTGTGGCAAACCCAATGTAATCAGAGCAGTGTGGCAAACCCAATGTAATCAGAGCAGTGTGGCAAACCTAATGTAATCAGAGCAGTGTGGCAAACCTAATGTAATCAGAGCAGTGTGCCAAACCCAATGTAATCAGAGCAGTGTGGCAAATTGAAACGCTCCAGAATGATGAACCATGAGACGAGCGGGTCGCCGGTAACTGCCGGGAAGGAAGAAGGAAAGACAAGGAAAGAAAGAGGAAACACAGGAGGGAAGGTAGTGCTTCCGAAGGAGGAAGACATGGCTGTTTAAATGATCAATATCCAGCCATATTTCCCTCCACCCTGACCCAACACTCATGAAGAAGGAGACAGTAGTGAGTCCTCCATGACCTTATCTTATCATAATTCATCTTATCTTACCTTATCATCTTATCTTACCTTATCTTCCTATCTAACCTTATCGTGAGGTGTCCTCATTTCCCTCCCTGGTCAGCCATGACCCTGCCGTCATCTGCTGCATCCAGACACTTTACTTCCCTCACTTTACTACACTGGGGTCACAGACGCTTTATTACTTCTAACTTCCCTAACACTACGGCTATAAACACAATTACTACATTACAAAATAAAGATACAAAGATATGCATTCGTTCCCAGCTGTCCCTACCTCGCTAACGCGGGAGACAGCGACAAAGTATAATAAATAAATAAATAAATAAATAAATGAATAAATATATATATATATATATATATATATATATATATATATATATATACTGAAGGAGTTATATATCTGTGGAGGCCGGATATTAATGTAAATCAGGCTGTTTCTTTCCACTTGCCGGTATTTGCAATACTGGACGACGGGTGCCGCTGAGGGCACTACGTGTCTGATACCAACCCCGTGTGTGTACACGTGGTCATGACCGTGCCACACTCTCATGGCTGCAGAGAGACGTGCGTGTGATCAGTGATGCGTCTGTGCCACTGTGAGAGAGACTCGTCTGTGCTACTCTGAGAGAGACTCGACTGTGCCACTGAGAGAGAGAGAGAGAGAGAGAGAGAGAGAGAGAGAGAGAGAGAGAGAGAGAGAGAGAGAGAGAGAGAGAGAGAGAGAGAGAGAGACTCGACTGTGTTACTGTGAGAGAGAGACTCGTCTGTGCCACTGAGATAGACTCGTCTGTGCTCACCGCCAGTAATGACACGGGCGCTGGTAAATATTTACCTGCTCTGTGTTCTTCAAGCAGATGCCTCGCGCCACACAGGAAAAACACGTCCTGCTTATTCGTAATAACTGATTCATTTCTCGCTCGAAAGTCTGGGGCTATTCCTAACTACTGACTCATTTCTCACCCATCGACAGTGTATATATATAACTTTAAGCAGTTTAATTTCTGCAGTGACCACAAAGTAAATGTAATTGATTAGTTTTGTTGATGTACAGAGAATACAAGTCGCATTTGTGATATTTTGTTAGATGGAAAACTGTAAAGTTTGACTAACACTTTACCTGGACCCCAGACAATGGTAAATACTGAAGAAATCAACAGAGGCGGAGTGTGGAGTGGCTGTGTGGGGAGGAGTGTGGAGTGTCTGTGTGGTGAGGAGTGTGGAGTGGCTGTGTGGGGAGGAGTGTGGAGTGGCTGTGTGGTGAGGAGTGTGGAGTGGCTGTGTGGGGAGGAGTGTGGAGTGGCTGTGTGGTGAGGAGTGTGGAGTGGCTGTGTGGGGAGGAGTGTGGAGTGGCTGTGTGGGGAGGAGTGTGGAGTGGCTGTGTGGGGAGGAGTGTGGAGTGGCTGTGTGGGGAGGAGTGTGGAGTGGCTGTGTGAGGAGGAGTGTAGAGTGGCTGTGTGGGGAGGAGTGTGGAGTGGCTGTGTGGGGAGGAGTGTGGAGTGGCTGTGTAGGGAGGAGTGTGGAGTGGCTGTGTGGGGAGGAGTGTGGAGTGGCTGTGTGGGGAGGAGTGTGGAGTGGCTGTGTGGGGAGGAGTGTGGAGTGGCAGTGTGAGGAGGAGTGTAGAGTGGCTGTGTGGGGAGGAGTGCGGAGTGGCTGTGTGGGGAGGAGTGTAGAGTGGCTGTGTGGTGAGGAGTGTGGAGTGGCTGTGTGGGGAGGAGTGTGGAGTGGCAGTGTGAGGAGGAGTGTAGAGTGGCTGTGTGGGGAGGAGTGTGGAGTGGCAGTGTGGGGAGGAGTGTAGAGTGGCTGTGTGGTCTTGGCCATCCTTCTCGCGCGGCCGTGGCCACACTCCCTTCGATGGTCGTGGTCAACCTCAAATGCATGAGGCAGCGTCTGGAGCCTCACGACCCGTCACTGTTGTAAGTGTCTCTTGACTCGACACACCATGACGCACTCTCCTCATTACTTACACTTACCACACTTATCTTCAGTGTCTGAGACGATCCAGGAGGAGAGGGGCTGGACTCGAGTTGTATCCACACTACAACAATGTTTCATACACTGGTCGACTCACCAATCCTACACGAGTCGACTTGTATTAGTTCCAGTTCATTTCAAGGCCAACAAAAGTCTGGGGGGGGGGGGGGGGGAAGGCTAGTTATGTCAAGTCGGGGTAAACTCATCTTGGAGAACCACGACTGTTCTAACCCCAGAGGACGACGGGACGACGCTTCATCATGCCTGTGTCTTCCTTGATGTCGGCTGCACGACCCTTGAGGACGACTGGAGCAATCCTTGAGGACGGCTTTACGACCCTTGAGCACGTCGTCACGACCCTTCAGCACGACTACGCGACCTTTAGGTATGATGGTCTTATCCCTGACCTTCTCGTAAGGATCAGGGACCAGGCACAGGACCTGCTCAACACTTTAAGGCTCGAGGCGTCGTATCCTTGATCCTTCCTGTGTCGTAAAGTCTCGCTGACTTTCACTAAGCTAGGTAATCCTAGGTAATCCTCTGCTAATTACCTCATCGAGTGTGAGCGTTTGACGATGCTCCACCCGAGTGTGTGTGCCCGCGGGAGGGAGAGCTGTGGGGTCTCTGCCTCACCAGCCGCTCATATTACACCAGATGTCCACCTCACTTGGGCGACGACCATCTCCACCCCTCACCACGGGTCTTGGTCGCCACGGGTCTACTGCAGGAGGTGTGGCTGTGGGCTCGCCCATGATCTGCTGCAGAAGGTCATGTCTGTGTATTCAAAGATGTCATGTACATCATCTTGACTGGTGCTTCTCGCCAGGCATGGAGCGTCTTCACAGATAAAGATACATCTGACTATCTTTATTTACAACGTATCAAAAACTGAAAATTCCTCTTTAGAGTATTCAACCCAAAGTGTACATTTCCAGTGACCCCAATTGATTCCCTCATCAGCATAAATACAATGCTAATTCCCACGATGATAAAACCTACATATGGTGGTAAGTCTGCTGCAGACTGAATCTTCCCAGACCTTCACCTGTTACCAAGAGTAGATGGCAGACGTAGGTACACCCCTCCTCCTGCTCCCATTCTGAATAGACTTCATAAGTATCGTCCGTCTCAGATGGCTTTCCAACTTGTCATTCACCTTCGTGGTTCGCTGCCTTCCCACTAACCCCTTTCCCACTCAGCCTCCGACCCACCCAATCACATCACGCATCCCAGAGAGCGACCTGCCCCATCCACACGAACTTATACAATGAAGTTAGAAAGATTTACTTGCGTTCCTGTGTTGGAGAATTTGGCCACTTTAGAGGAGGAACTTCTCCAAGAGAAACGCAAGAAAAAGTTTAGCGTCCAAATGTTTAAGAAAATTAGATACGACACAGTTTAGGAAGATAAGGAGGAGGATAACCAAAAGGGTTCGACACCCCGCAAAATCTCTTGCCAACCGAACGAATGGTGTTAAATCCCTTAAGCAAGAGGATGACTCAAAGGCTATACACTTATAACCCTTTACCAAGCACAGAGAAGAGACTGAACCTAATCAGGCGGGCGGTAATGTAGTGCTGCCTGGCTGCTAATGCACGATGCCAGAGATCTTGTCGTGGTGAAGCTGGCTCAGGCTTGTGAGAGGCGACCCAAAGTGACGGTCGACTCCTGGTAATGGAACGATGATATGGTACCCAGGTGCTGTGAGAGGCGAGTGAGAGGCAGGGAGAGGTGAGGACGACGAAGGGTGAGAGGACTGGGAGGATGTGCTGGGAGAGGTGTTGGGTAAATAACCGAGACAACTTCTCACTTCGATCAATCAAAGTTGCGTAAAAGTAATTTGCATTTCTTACCGTCCGTCCGAAAAGATCTGTAGGAAGGTCAAGGACTGTCAGTCTGCACGAGGCTCTCACATGAGCCATCGCCGTTTCTTACGCCTCCCAGGAGCGCCACACAACTCACGTTAACCAAACATTAACGAAATCATATGACATCCTGTTTTCTAATTTCCCCTCTAGGACACACTATGGTAATCTGTAGTACTCTGACTTCTTCATACAGTCGTTTGGCCTCACATTCTGCGTCTTACGTCCTCAGGAAGAGACCGGCCGTTTACTGCAATGTTTTTCTCGAAGCTGCGACAGAGGTCAATATGACAGAGGTTAGGTTAGGTTAGGTTAGGTTAGGTTACTTGTATGTGTGAAAGGAATGATTATATATATATATATATATATATATATATATATATATATATATATATATATATATATATATATATTTATTTTTTATTTTTTTTTATTATACTTTGTCGCTGTCTCCCGCGTTTGCGAGGTAGCGCAAGGAAACAGACGAAAGAAATGGCCCAACCCCCCCCATACACATGTATATACATACGTCCACACACGCAAATATACATACCTACACAGCTTTCCATGGTTTACCCCAGACGCTTGACATGCCTTGATTCAATCCACTGACAGCACGTCAACCCTGGTATACCACATCGCTCCAATTCACTCTATTCCTTGCCCTCCTTTCACCCTCCTGCATGTTCAGGCCCCGATCACACAAAATCTTTTTCACTCCATCTTTCCACCTCCAATTTGGTCTCCCTCTTCTCCTCGTTCCCTCCACCTCCGACACATATATCCTCTTGGTCAATCTTTCCTCACTCATTCTCTCCATGTGCCCAAACCACTTCAAAACACCCTCTTCTGCTCTCTCAACCACGCTCTTTTTATTTCCACACATCTCTCTTACCCTTACGTTACTCACTCGATCAAACCACCTCACACCACACATTGTCCTCAAACATCTCATTTCCAGCACATCCATCCTCCTGCGCACAACTCTATCCATAGCCCACGCCTCGCAACCATACAACATTGTTGGAACCACTATTCCTTCAAACATACCCATTTTTGCTTTCCGAGATAATGTTCTCGACTTCCACACATTCTTCAAGGCCCCCAGAATTTTTGCCCCCTCCCCCACCCTATGATCCACTTCCGCTTCCATGGTTCCATCTGCTGCCAGATCCACTCCCAGATATCTAAAACACTTCACTTCCTCCAGTTTTTCTCCATTCAAACTCACCTCCCAATTGACTTGACCCTCAACCCTACTGTACCTAATAACCTTGCTCTTATTCACATTTACTCTTAACTTTCTTCTTCCACACACTTTACCAAACTCAGAAATGATGGGTCCAAAGTGAAATATATATATATATATATATATATATATATATATATATATATATATATATATATATATATATCACTTTGGACCCATCATTTCTTAACACGTCCTCACAGCGGACCTCTGGGTCCACAAACACACACACACACACACACACACAAACTTAAACTACTAATACACAGACACTGAGAGGTCAAGACTCACACGGGGTAGGGAGGCAGATAAGAGGGGTCAGCCAAGTGTGTGTGTGTGTGTGTGACAAGAGGTCCTGAAACCTTAAATCAAAAAATAAATCTGAGTTTTAAACCATCTTCGACATGTCGCCACGCCTCAGTATGTAGCTCCTGCTGTACTCGCTGAAAGCATAAGAACTTCTCCTCCCACGTGAGAATGTTACAGCGGTCTGCAGTGTGGCTCTGGCGCGGGTATTGTTGGTTGGTGTGTGGGTCTGGCTCGGGTCTGGCTCCAAGTGATGTTAACCTGGTGGCCGAACGTTTAAGACTGTGTCCTGAGGCTTCCCTTCCCTCTCTCCCCTCTGTTCCCAGAGTCTATATGCCCTTGATATTGAAGTCCTTGATCCTATATATACCCTTGATATTGAAGTCCTTGATCCTATATATACCCTTGATATTGAAGTCCTTGATCCTATATAGACCACGTACGGCAGAAATAACATCAAAGGCGTCGCTTAAACAGCAGAGAGAAGACGCAGCAGGAGCGTCCTACACACTGCTCCTGCTGGAGGGTTCTGCTGATGATGACGACGGGGGAGGTCGGCCCCGTCAGGAGGGGCGAACAAGAGCAGCAGTCCTCCTCCCCATCATGATTGTCTCCCCGGAGTAAGTGGTGGGAGGGTCGGCAGACCGTGTGTGTGTGTGTCTGTACCCTACCTCACTTCAGAATAACAACTGTAATTTTATGTACACAAAACCAAAATGCCATTTTTTTTTAGCAAGTACTCATCCATTCTTATCAGAATTCTCATGTAATAACATTACAGAAGAACTTTATCTCTACAAACGTTTTAAATGACAAACAAAAGAACAGAAATCCAATACACGGAGACGTAGGGGAAACTAAACAAACTATTTTGAGTTTGCTCGGCAGCTTCTGAAATTGACCGAGCCGTGGCGGGAGGTGGTAAGGACAGGGGAATAAAGGGAGGGAACCTTTCCACCAGAGACTCTTATCTTTCCTGCTAAATTGACACAGAAAACCTGACTGATCACGTGTGGGAGGGAAGTGGGATCATGTGTGGGACGGAGGGAAGTGGGAGTATGTGTGGGAGGGACAGAGGTAAGTGTGACCATGTGTGGGAGGGAGGGACGGTGGTGTGACCATGTGTGGGAGGGAGGGACGGTGGTGTGACCATGTGTGGGAGGGAGGGACGGTGGTGTGACCATGTGTGGGAGGGAGGGACGGTGGTGTGACCATGTGTGGGAGGGAGGGACGGTGGTGTGACCATGTGTGGGAGGGAGGGACGGTGGTGTGACCATGTGTGGGAGGGAGGGACGGTGGTGTGACCATGTGTGGGAGGGAGGGACGGTGGTGTGACCATGTGTGGGAGGGAGGGACGGTGGTGTGACCATGTGTGGGAGGGAGGGACGGTGGTGTGACCATGTGTGGGAGGGAGGGACGGTGGTGTGACCATGTGTGGGAGGGAGGGACGGTGGTGTGACCATGTGTGGGAGGGAGGGACGGTGGTGTGACCATGTTCTAGTGATGTGATCAACCTAGAGGGTATCTGGCCGGGTGGAAAGAAAAGATGTTATAATGTGTGAAAAAAGTTCTGGTTGGTCAATCCCTGTGACGGCATCACTCGGCTGCATCCTGACTGGTTGGCTGATCTGACATCACTGCATGACGTCTTTCCCAAGTGATGCTCTGATTGGCTGATTACGTAAACTCATCTGGTACACGCTATCCTTTTCCTTCTGTCTAGCGTACGGAGTGTTCCATGCGCGTAACGCTCCCAATAATAATTAAGGAACTCATTAATCTGTCGGGTCAACACTTACGTTAATTAGATTCTTGGGTCCTCCATTCTGGCCAGTGATCTTCAAGGCCTGGAGGACGACTGTGCAGGCTCTCGCTGCCTCCTCGGCTGGCTGGTTGGCTGGCTGGCTGACCTGGGATCCGTTGAACGCCTCGGGTCGATGGAGGCAACTGGTGCCACGAGAAAGGGAAGGATTCCGCTGTATCAGGGGCAATCATGGGAGGTGTTCCAGCCTCGCTCCACCATGAGGGTCCAACAGAGGGTCCTGACTAGAGCCCCAGCAGGAAGGTCCCAACATAGTCCCAGCAGGAAGGTCCTCACCAGAGCCCCAGCAGGAAAGTCCTCACCAGAGCCCCAGCAGGAAGGTCCCAACATAGTCCCAGCAGGAAGGTCCCAACGTAGTCCCAGCAGGAAGGTCCTCACCAGAGCCCCAGCAGGAGGGTCCTGGCCATAGCCTCAGTAGGAGGGCCAACCTATACCCAACAGGAAGGTCCTCACCAGACCCCAGCAGGAAGGTCCTCACCACAGCTCCGACAGGAAGGTCCTCACCACACCACAGCAGGAAGGTCCTCACCAGACCCCAGCAGGAAGGTCCTCACCAGACCCCAGCAGGAAGGTCCTCACCACACCACAGCAGGAAGGTCCTCACCACACCACAGCAGGAAGGTCCTCACCAGACCCCAGCAGGAAGGTCCTCACCACACCACAGCAGGAAGGTCTTCACCAGAACCCCAGCAGGAAGGTCCTCACCAGACCCCAGCAGGAAGGTCCTCACCACACCACAGCAGGAAGGTCCTCACGACAGCTCCGGCAGGAAGGTCCTCACGACAGCTTCGGCAGGAAGGTCCTCACGACAGCTCCGGCAGGAAGGTCCTCACGACAGCTTCGGCAGGAAGGTCCTCACCACAGCTCCGGCAAGAAGGTCCTCACCACACCACAGCAGGAAGGTCCTCACCAGACCCCAGCAGGAAGGTCCTCACCACAGCTCCAGCAGGAAGGTCCTCACCACAGCTCCGGCAGGAAGGTCCTCACCAGAACCCCAGCAGGAAGGTCCTCACCACAGCTCCGGCAGGAAGGTCCTCACGACAGCTTCGGCAGGAAGGTCCTCACCACAGCTCCGACAGGAAGGTCCTCACCAGAACCCTTGAGTGCTAAGAGCTGTAGCTTAATCACTCCCTGTGCACTTGGGTCCCGGGCCTTATCTAGCACGTTCAATATCGATCCCCTGGGTGGGTGAACGCGACAACATAAACTGCTTCTCCGGGAAGCCAGGAATCATTTACATATACATCATTCCGATATGAAAGTCACAGAACAAACTCTAATTAGAGACGAGTATATACAGAGTCCAGCATTAATTACCAGGGCAGTTTGCAATATAATTTACTACAGAAGGACGCTGAGGAAAGAGATACTAACACTAAAGAAAATACAACAAAAATACAGTTGGCTTTGATACAGTCTACAGCTCGATGTCACTACAGTCTACAGCTGTGTGTGTGTGTGTGTGTGTGTGTGTGTGTGTGTGTGTGTGTGGGTGTGTGTGTGTGTGTGTGTGGCGGCCGCAGCGGAATCATGCAGAGGCAGTTAATGGAATCTCGTTTTTTGAGCACTTGAGCAGGTAATACTGGCGGGTTATTGTCGCAGTTATCTGGAATGTAACCCGGAATTATCTCTTCCGAGTAGTTGCTGGGAGGGTCACATTAACGAGGAGGTTATGGTTATGTGAAGCAACCAGAGTTCCTGACGATGGTGTGGTTGTATGGTGCTACCACAGTACCTGACGATGGTGTGGTTGTATGGTGCTACCACAGTACCTGACGATGGTGTGGCTGTATGGTGCTACCACAGTACCTGACGATGGTGTGGTTGTATGGTGCTACCACAGTACCTGACGATGGTGTGGTTGTATGGTGCTACCACAGTACCTGACGATGGTGTGGCTGTATGGTGCTACCACAGTACCTGACGATGGTGTGGTTGTATGGTGCTACCACAGTACCTGACGATGGTGTGGCTGTATGGTGCTACCACAGTACCTGACGATGGTGTGGTTGTATGGTGCTACCACAGTACCTGACCAATAATACGCCACAGTCGACGGTATGATTCATTCCCGGGACTTTCTGATAACCACTGTGTGAGGATGCCATTGTTCACCTCATGGTATCAAGTGAGAGGAAATAAAGCCATCCACTGTGTCTCAACAAACACCAGGTCAGCTGACCCGATTCCCTCATGTTCTCATGTTGAGCATGACTGAGATCATCACACCACAGCTGGACGTTGTCAGGACACTGATCTCCGTGGTAGCACACACCTCCCAGGCGATGGCAACGACCATATGAACTTGTTTACGGAAGTAACGTCTTAACCCTCGTACGTCCAGTGGCTTCCGTCAGTCACTTGGTGTTATCGACCTTCACCTGCGTTGATGCTCATGTATTTCTTACAGTCATAACGTCATCACTAAAGTCATCACTCTAATTCATCACCCAGTCTTCAACCTACAGTTTTCTCGACACGATTAAGAAATATGAAAGTGAGGATGATTCCTCTCTGGGTCGTACGAGCCAAGCAGAAGGACATCTGCCTCACCACAACTCCCCTCCCTGTCGATACACCTCAGGTATGTTATGTCCAAACCTATGGTCCCTGTCTGTGCCGATGCTCGAGTCTTTCCCAGGCCTCCGTCTCTCGTCTAGGAGTCCCTCAGGCCTCCCCCTCTCGTCTAAGAGTCCCTTAGGCCTCCTTCTCTCGTTCAGACCACCTGCAGGTCTCCCCCAGGTCGTTCTAGCTCGTCTGGGTCTCCCCCAGGCCTCCCTCCCCGACTGCTCACTTAACCCTCTCCAGCCAACGTCTGGCGTTCGTGCCACTCTTGACCCCTCCTCACCTATCGCCTCAAGGCTCCTCCTCCAGCCATGACCAATACTTCCTACTTCTCCCAGCTGTCACTAGTATCTCCTTACTCTCTCCTGCATGTTTCTTTGATCTTCATCTATCTATTCATAATCATCTATCATATAAGAACATCACCACATGCTTCAGTGTCTTCTCATTGCCAATCAGGAAATGTTTCCTTCTCCTTGTGTCGCTTGATTCAACACCAGAACATTCATCTTAGTGTTCAATCGATGACCCAAGTCGAAGACGACCACTGATAGACAAACGATCATTTGTAATCTTTCTACTCAGCAGCCTCGGGTGCTGGGCCACCACTAGAGTAACTATCTACATTACGACGACTTGTCCGTCTGCGTGAGTCAACAAGTTTATAAAACTTATAACTTACAAACTGTCCAGGTTGATGCTTTCTCTAGGGCTTCATCTACATGAGGCCAGATCTTTTACACACACACGTACCGCTCCTTATCCTTCACTTCTACGTCTCGTAAGATATCTAGTCTTCCTCCGTGTCCGCAGGTCATCAGACGTGAGTATACCACGTCTGTGCAGCCCTCAACCCTCCCAGGATCAAGCACCTCCTGGACCAGCAGGAAGCCAGCCCATCGCACCGTCTCACTTGCCGCTCGTCAAGAAATACTTCATAACTCACGCACAGCCGCGTTCCTGCCTGTATTAGCGACAATATTTGCCACACGTAACAGCTACACCTTCAATCACTTGATACTCTGCTGTATCATTATTCAATCATACGTTACTTAATGAAAAACTTGATGAAGGCGAAGCACGAGGCAGCAGCTTTAGAAAATGGTTGCTGCTGAGTGGCTGGCTGATGGCTATCTGGGTGTGGGGAGGAGAACGGAATTTTAGATTGGCCTGAACACCGTGGCCGTGATGGCGCCTCCTGTCATGTTTACTTGATAGGCTGCCGGAAAATACTGAGAAGTGACAAGAAAAAAATTGCTTTACGGTAAAAACATAAATCACTTATTAAAGTGATTGCTCGTGGTAGTAGTAGCAGCAACAGCAGCAGCAGCAGCCGCAGCAGCAGTAGTAGTAGTAGTAGTAGTAGTAGTAAAGGTTGCAGTAATAGTAGCAGTAATAGTAGCAGTAACAGTAGTAGTAGTAACAGTCGACACACAGGAGCCCTTGAGCCAGTAAGCTGGGCACCTCAGGCCTCTGTTGTGGTACAGACACGTCTCTTGATCAGCGGAGACCGCGCAGGCCCCTGCTGTGATACAGACACGACCAAGGGACGTCGGCCCAGGCCCCTGCTGTGGCACAGACATGTCTTTGATCACCGAATACCGCCGTCAATAACCCATTCACTTGCAGGCCGGTTATGGAACACGTGACCACCCCAGTCCTGGGGGACATCATATGTGTACTGAAGGACATAAAACACTCGTGGGATCTCCAGAGTCCTTCCCACGTCTCCTGCACTCGCTCCTGGGACATCCGTTTTCCTAGGAACATTCCTGTCCATGTGTTGGAGGCTAACATGAGTGTCTGGCCGGAGGGAACATTATATATTCTTGTCTCGACCAGTGTGGGAGAAGCGAGAATTTGATCCACCACAGTGATGGAGGCAGAGTGGGACGTATCCCAGGAACCAGCCATACACACAGTCCACAGACTTGCACGAGATAAACGACTGTCCTTTTGTAATAATAATAATAATAATAATAATAATAATAATAATAATAATAATAATAATAATAATAATAATAATAATAATAATTATAATAATAATAATAATAATGATAACTATAATAATTAGTTACTTTTATCATCTTATCATTATCTATATCATTATCAATTATCATCATCATTACAATATACGATAATGACGTGAGCACAATCATATCCGAACTAAAGCCACGTCAGCTGACGATACAAGATGAAAGAAGGAAGAGAATTCCACAGCATCATTCTGTGGTGAAGGGCCAACCCCCGTGTGGCTGGCATCCACACAGAAACTAAGGGAAGAAGCGGCCAATTGGGTGTCGTGAGGCCAAGCGTGAGAGAACACACACACACACACACACACACACACACACACGTGCGCGCGCGCGAGAACAGCGGCCGAAATCATGGTTGTAGAGGAGAGAGAAAGAACATCATAGTGTGTAGGGTTCCAGAGGCGACACCACAAGGGTTGATGTAAACATAATGGAAATATTTACACCCATACCTTTCCTATGCACTGTAAACCTCTCCTTTATTTACACCCAAACCTTTCCTATACATTGTAAATCTCTTCTTTATTTACACCCATACCTTTCCTATGCACTGTAAACCTCTCCTTTATTTACACCCATACCTTTCCTATACACTGTAAACCTCTCCTTTATTTACACCCATACCTTTCCTATACACTGTAAACCTCTCCTTTATTTACACCCATACCTTTCCTATACACTGTAAACCTCTCCTTTATTTACACCCATACCTTTCCTATACATTGGAAACCTCTCCTTTACATCGTATGTTTCCCTCATTCATCTTGTCTTCTTCCTGTCTGACCACTTGCAACTGTGCTTCCTCATCTCGATCTCTCCCCAGCATGAGAGAGTGGGGAGGCATTCTGGGACCATCCCGTCACACGTTTTCGTCTTGATATTCTCAGTCAGTTTTCTATATCGTGAACAGCTGGTCATAACGAAGCGTCTTCACGTCGGGTCAACATGGCGGCAGAACTGCTGCCTTCATATGTTTCTCTCCCTGACGTACACTTGGTCACCAGCTGACCGTCTGTCAGCTTCCCATGCAAATCATGATTTCCTTTTCATGCACAGTGGCAACATGCAAGGGGACGCCCTCCTTCATGTTGTATATGTGTGCTTGTGTGCTTGTGTTGTGTGTGTGTGTGTGTGTGTGTGTGTGTGTGTGTGTGTGTGTGTGTGTTATCATATCTATAAAAGTCTCGATTAACTTCTAGGAATCATAAACAAAAAAAAAAAGGATTTATTTTTCTCGTGTTAAAAGTGTCTTTCCCAGGGAAGGCGAGGAACCCACTGCAAACCCTGCTGAGGGAGGCCAGGCGACGGGGGAAAGTTCCTGAAGAAGCCTCGCCAGGAGCGACGAGCCCTCAGGAGTGCAAAGCTTTGAGTCGTGTGTCGGTACGCTACCTGCTGGAGGCGAGGGTCGGCGATGGAGGACAGAGGAAGAGGAAAGGAAAGTTGACGTAAATGAATGATAAACTAATAGATGAATAAAGAAATGAATAATGATACTAATAATGATGATAATAATAATAATAATAATAATAATAATAATAATAATAATAATGATAATGATAATAATGATAATAATCTTTTTCTTTCAAACTATTTGCCATTTCCCGCATTAGCGAGGTAGCGTTAAGAACAGAGGACTGGGCCATTGAGGGAATACCCTCACCTGGCCCAATTCTCTGTTCCTTCCTTTGGAAAATTAAAAAAAAACGAGAGGGGAGGATTTCCAGCCCCCCGCTCCCTCCCCTTTTAGTCGCCTTCTACGACACGCAGGGAATACGTGGGAAGTATTCTTTCTCCCCTATCCCCAGGGACAAATAATAATAATAATAATAATAATAATAATAATAATAATAATAATACAACCACAAGACCCGTTTTGTGGGTGTCCTTTGTTTTCAAGGCTGCGCTACAGTCAGTAGCAGATAAATGATGGACTCCTTTCCAGGAAGAGGTTCCTCAAAGACGCCGTACTCCTTTTCGTCCACTGACGATGATACAACCTCGTTAAAGGTGACTTGTACACCCTCAGTGTAACCACACACCAGGCGGACTCCACAAACACATAATGTATTTCATTTTCATTTTATTTCTAATTACCCAGGGGCCATTTTCTATGAAAGAGTCCTGGTGTTACCCTGGACGTCATGCTAAAGTTTCATGCAGGCCAAGGCTACGCTACCTCCAGTAGGAGAGAAATGTAGACTCCCTTTAACACCAAGCCTCATATATACACGAGATGTTTGAGGTGGGCGTCGTTCGAGTTCCTTTCTCAGTGAGGAATATCTCAGTGTAGACAATTGACATCCGCCAACACCAGACTCGTTCCCTCAGGCCAAGTTAGATGGAGGTCTGGATGCAAGTGTCCTCCAGACCAGATTTATCTCTCGAACGCGCAAACCCCATTCCTGGCCCGGCCATCTAATATAAACTTGAAGACTGTGTGAGACATTGTGGCCAGGGAAACGGCTCTCTTCCCCGTCTGTGAGGAATGTTGCTGCCTTGTGTGGCGCAGCTGAATGTTCTCACATCTTCACGGCACACACACCCACCCACACACACACACACACACACACAAGGACCTGTTCGTAAGACAGTGTTCGAAGCGTTTCGGATGCAGAAGACTTGGTAGTGTTACCCTGTGACCCTGTGCTGTTGTGATGCCTATGTCTTGACTGAGGTACTGCCTGTCGACCAGTTACCTGGCTCTGGTCGACGACCACTCACCAGTAACGGATAACTGGTCGCCTCCTGGCTTAGGTTCAGATTTTGTTTGATCTTTGAAGACTGTTGTCTAACATACATTGTTTCCATTGTTGCCTCACACACAGTGCTTCCATTGCTGCCTTATATACACTTCCCACTACTGCCTCGCATACAGTGTGTCCACAAACGTGATCATGTAAGCATCTACTTGTATCTTTAGTATGGCTGTGAGCTCTCCGTGGTCGGTGTATGTATGATCGAGGACATACATACATAGCACCTTCATACAGCTGTGTGCACGTATGTACGTCAGCGACCGTATTTCCACAGATGATGGAAATGTTTTCACAACACCTTTATCCCTTCCATTAGCCAATCGTGACGGCTCATAATAGACTTCTTTCTCGCTAATGGGTTCCCATTAAAGGTCTTCCTCGAGGGAATTTCTTTGAGGAAGATTCCAATGGACGGTCCCCCGTCAGGAGTTACGTGCCTAGACTCGGCCCCGTCCAGAGTAGGTAGGCCGGGCCCCCCTGCTGCTGGCGCTGCAGATGGGCTACCACATCAGACCGGATACTGGGAGACGTCGGATGGTGGGTGGGTGACGTGCTGGCAGCATAGTGGTGTAGGCCCCCACAGTCGAGCGCAGAGGATAACAAGTTACCTTACGTCTGACACGTGAAGACTGGACACTGACGCAGTCTGGATGTAGAGACACGACCATCCTGTACACAGGCGAGATCAAAGGCTGCTGATATACACGAAACAGACCAGATACAAAGAGCAGCACTCATATATGACCTGGCTTTAGAGAGATAGTCTACGTCATGGCCACACACACACACACACACACACGAGTGTCCAGAGGTTACCAAAATCCTTGTGAAATACAAGTTGTATAAATGAGAAGACAAAGAACTCGAGAAGTGGTCAAGACTTGAAATTATAGGGACAACAGAATGAATATTTGCTATTCACTCTTCATTATGAATACATTACAGCCAGGGCATGAGATGCATCAACCACATGTGTTACTATATTTAATGAATACCATGCTTATCTACACAGGTAATTAGATGTGAATCTGATTTACAATCCCGATGATAAATAGGTTGTTTATGTTGCTCCAAAATTCTGTTTATAAGTTATCACGAATTCAGTGTTTCCAGAATACATTCAAAACTTAAAGTTTAGATTTATCAATATTTCTAAGCAAAAGCTAATCTTCACCAATATATATATATATATATATATATATATATATATATATATATATATATATATATATATATATATATATATATATATATATCAAGAGCCTATCTTCACCAATATATAACAATACATTATCTTTACCAATGTACAGTACAATTACATACAGATCTTGCGTCAGCTGTAAGATATGGTAATTCGTATTTTTTCGACTGAAAAATATATTCAAAATTGTAAATTTCTTTCGTAAAATACATATTAAACCACTGTATATATATATATATATATATATATATATATATATATATATATATATATATATATATATATATATATATAATTTTCAAAAGGTTTGTTGGATGATATTATGTAACGTGGATCATGGAAATATTTTTGAACATTTGACGAAATGTATATATTTACAGATATTGCAAACTTATCGATATACACAGCAGATTACGTATGCCTAGTATACCATGAAACGAGCAGTATATTTCTCAGTAAATCATATTATGTGGTACATTCCATAATATCTCGTGTAACACGTCAGGTGGCGCTTATAGTAAATATATCCGTGAAATAAATCACAAAGTAAATACACCTGAGTTATCTCTATGTTCAGAATACATGGCCACATATTGTCGAAAGACTATTTGTAAGTTAAACCAGCGGATCCAACACCATATTTATCAAGCCAGATAAAAACAGGGAGAGGATCAGAAGCGACCCACGTCTCCTCAAAACCCTTTACGAAAAAAAAGATAGATTCATAAACCTTGGTAGGATCCGAACCTCCATCCATCATGGTTCTTGTGATCCTCTTAGCGGACATTGGAAGACTTAGCGAGTTCCGTCCTCCATAAGCGATTTGTTCGGCGCTTATTTCTCTGCTCATGAAACATTTACTGGCCACAAGGGGGTCACACACTGAGAGGTCACGGAAGGAGTGACATACTAGGTCACAAAAGGCGTCACACACCGGGAGGTCACAGACGGAGTCATGTAATGGGAGGTTAGAGAAGGGGGTTACATAAGGGGTCACATACAGTGGGAGGTCACAGCAGGAGGTCACATAATGGAAAGTCACATCATAGGCGTCATACACTGTGAGGTCACAGAAGAAATCACAGACGAGGAGGTTACAGGAGAGGTCAAGCAGGAGAGACACCCACGTATCATAGGTCACACATACACACACACACACACACACACACACACACACACACACACACACACACACACACACACACACACACATCTCCCCTTCTCGGTGGCCAAAAGTTTTAAACTTGTCTGTGTCACGAGGAGTTAACAGGGTCCTGTATATAAACGGGAAAGCCTGGGCACTGTATGTGTGGGGTAACGGGAATGGGGGCTGGTGACAGCCTGCACCCCTCCTGTTGGTTGAGGGAGGAGGGGGGGGGGGAGTGAGAGGGACAAAGGGACCAGTTGTGGAAGGGGAGTGTGTGAGAGTGGAAGATATATACACAGTATAGTCTGCCTGGGAGGGAGGGAAGAGGGGGGGGGGTATGAAGCTGAGCTAGGGAGGGGAGGCTGTGACTGGCTGTATCATGGGCCAGGAGAGGGAGAGGGAGAGAGAGAGAGAGAGAGAGAGAGAGAGAGAGAGAGAGAGAGAGAGAGAGAGAGAGAGAGAGAGAGAGAGAAGAGAGAGAGATTTACAAACGCGATCAGGGTTAATGTCAGAATTTCATGATACGTCAAAGTAGACACAGCAATGACAACCACAACTACGTCACCTCAGAATGTGTTAACAAATGACGTCCGGACGGGCGTCTCTGTCACCCCACAACCAACAACCAGGTCGTCAGGCCCTTCACCTCCTGTAGGGGGATAGGAAGGGGGGGAAGACGTCCAGAGGAGGCGATGTATACAGCACCTGGAGGTGAGCTGGCGGAGGGGAAGCGGGTGGCCAGTATGGGAAGGTTACGGAACTGTTCTATGACCCAACGGAGGGAGTTATGGCTCCTGCGACGAAGGGGAGCGTCTGTGGCCTGATGGGATGCCACAGCCTCGGGTCCTGCTCAAGGTGGAGGGTATAATGGGCGGTGTCACCTGTAGTGGACACCAGGAGTCACTGTAGGTCCCTCCGGCAGCCAGGACAGGGGCCCAGGCCGAACTCAATTCCCTCGCAGCCCCTGAGGCAGAGAGAAGGCAGGCCTGTACTGAGGCAGAGAGAAGGCAGGTCTGTACTGAGGCAGAGAGAAGGCAGGTCTGTACTGAGGCAGAGAGAAGGCAGGTCTGTACTGAGGCAGAGAGAAGGCAGGTCTGTACTGAGGCAGAGAGAAGGCAGGTCTGTACTGTACTGAGGCAGAGAGAAGGCAGGTCTGTACTGAGGCAGAGAGAAGGCAGGTCTGTACTGAGGCAGAGAGAAGGCAGGTCTGTACTGAGGCAGAGAGAAGGCAGGTCTGTACTGAGGCAGAGAGAAGGCAGGTCTGTACTGAGGCAGAGAGAAGGCAGGTCTGTACGGAAGGCGACCATAACTCAATAGAAAGTTGTAACAAACTTGTTTATGAAGATGGAGTGAAGTTTTATACGGGAGGAGGAGAATGGTCCTTAAACACCCCCGTCTCTCTCTCTCTCTCTCTCTCTCTCCCTCCCTCCTCGCCAGACGAGACCACAGGAGGGCAACAACAACAACAACGTGCCAGAGGGGTCAGGCTCCGGACCCATTCTGACCTCACTTCGGCGGGAGGTAAGTGAATGACCTACTTTTCCACGGCTTCCGCCGCTCGGAAACCTGTTAAGTCATAAAATATGAGTTCGTCCGCCTCGCCGTGAGTCCCTCACCACGCCTTCCTTTTACGAGCCAGGAGGTTTTAAACTTTACGAAACAATGCATCCTTGTGACAGCTTCCTGCACATCATCACGGTGGTTTGAAATCCCGACCCACGGGCAAGGTGGCTGTTGCTTGCTTGCTTGCTTCATGCACCAGCCGATACCAACTTCCGTAGGAAAGGGGGAGGGGCGCCAGCAGCTGGTCACCACGCCAGGGGAGAGAAGGTGGAGGTGGAGGGTTGGAATGACTCGCTAGGAAGCACTCAACCCTCACGCACTACTCGCCGGGACGCACTCAACCCTCACGCACTACTCGCCAGGACGCACTCAACCCTCACGCACTACTCGCCAGGACGCACTCAACCCTCATGCACTACTCGCCAGGACGCACACAACCCTCACGCACTACTCACCAGGACGCACTCAACCCTCACGCACTACTCGCCAGGACGCACTCAACCCTCACGCACTACTCGCCAGGACGCACTCAACCCTCACGCACTAGTGGCCTATCAAGTTGGCCTCCTCGACAGTCTGCTGCACACAAGTGGCCATACAATGCCGTCGTGACCAAGTTGTTGGCCATATTACCTCTTTGACCTCCGGCTGACAAGGTCAGGGGAGGTCAGGTCAAAATGAAAACAACCTTGAAATCAGAAAAGAGATAAAGCTTATTCATACAAGTCTTGAACTAGACACAATGAGAAACGAGATGACGGAGTTTCGTGCACACTTACCAGAAAAAAGAAAACGCAACACACGTCATGAACCTACCCCTGAATACTCATTTCCCATCTTCTACGAATATAAACCCTCTTTATTAGCGCAAATATTTGTTGCTGACAACAACAAGAAAAGTGAAAGAAGTAGACCAGCACAAAATACGGGACAAAATTGAAGCTCGAAAACTCTTTTACAAGTTTTGGCTCAAGCTTCACTCGGTGTCGAGAACTGCTTCGTAAGTCTCGACTCAAGGTTCAGTCGGTGCCGAGAACTGCCTCACGAGTCGACTCAAGGTTCAGTCAGTGCCGCAGTTGGGAGTCAAAGCCTCTCGCCTGCACCAGCTGCCCGCCAACATTGTCACTTGTTGCCATTTCTGCGCCATTGTCGGCACTGACAATGGACAGTCACGCTGAATATGCAGGAGTAAAAGTATTGTGGACCTACGCCAAGTAATTGTCAACAGAAGACAAGGGAATCCACTTACCGCGTCTCAACAAACAATACTGTCAAAGTTTTACCCGTAAATGACACGCGAATGCACTTTTGTCTGTATTTTCTGACGCTCTAAACTCGAATATCTGTCGAAAACTGTCAAGAAAATACACAATATTTGTATCCAGGTGAAGAAAATTAAGATTTTCGGGAGCAGTTGAAACAATTAGCTGCGACGACCAGCAGCAGCCAGGAACAATGATAACATCACAACAGAAGGAGTTCAATGATCTACCATTAGTTCATCTTCGAGTCTCTAACATATGCTATACTCCAGAGGGAACACAAGGGAACGATTTATTCTCATTATACATCTCTGGTGATGAGGCAAGAAGGAGACGGGTGGTAGGGTCGTCAATATACTGGTGTGTCACTGGTAAAAGGACCAACACATCTGGGGTACAACTATAAAACACTACAGGTCCAGCAACACTGTGTTGCATGTTCACTTGATGATGTTGTTCGTTGTACATTGACAGGGTCGGTCGCAGCCATTATCCCTCTCTTTCTACCTCGTTCCTCTCTTCCAAGCTCTCTCCCAAGGCCCAACCCCCATCCTCTCTCTCTCTCTCTCTCTCTCTCTCTCTCTCTCTCTCTCTCTCTCTCTCTCTCTCTCTCTCCTCGCGCCACTCGTCCTTCCCCAACCAAGCCATCGTAATCTCCCCGGGTATCTGTCACTCCCCTGAAATCCCCCCAACCTGAGGCTAATTCCCTCCCAGTAGCCTCGGGACTGGGGCTCATCCGGCAGCAGGAGGAGGAGGAGGCAAGACCTGGGCTGCAGTAGGTGACGGTTGCGTCGCACGGATGAACCGCCACATAGTCATCCACCGCTGCTCCGCTGGGGAGTAACCCCGTACTGTGGAGGTTGGTATAGTCATCCACCGATGCTCCACTGGGGAGGACCCCCGTATTGTGGAGGTTGGTGGCAATGGAAAGGAATGTGTGTGTCTGTGTGGAGATGATTGTCTGTGGGCTGGGGTGGAGAGATGTCTGCGTGTTAAGGTGGGTGGAAGACGGCAGCTGGTGGAGGAGGGGACCAGGTCTGTTGTAACCGGTGGGTTAAGACGAAGTGTGTGTGTGTGTGTGTGTGTGTGTGTGTCTGTGTGTGTGTGTGTGTGCGTGTGTGTGTGTGTGGAGGAAAACATTCAGTGTGTGGTTGTTAGTATGACTGGCTTTGTAAGGAACTGTAAATCACTCCTAACTACTATGCTAGTTTGTAAGAACCATACAGCCAGCTTACAGGTCAAGCTGTGTACGCTTACTCTGGAATTTAAGCTGGAAAGGAGAGGGACAAGGAGGGAGGGGGTCACCCTGCTGGACACCTTTGGATGATGGGTCGCGTTCGATGTTAAAAACAGTAATGTCGGTCTACAACATCTACAATAACTTATCACCATACCAATAACGGATATCGTTACTGAGATGCAGTTAAAGTTCAGAAGACAAGGTACCGCTCCTTCAGGTTATGTGGTCCTGAACATGTGGTACCGCTCCTTCAGGTTATGTGGTCCTGAACATGTGGTACCGCTCCTTCAGGTGTTCCAAAAGGCACTGGTAATGTCATGTCCCGCTGGACCCAAAATGAAGGCCTTCCTTGATCAGGTAATGTAACAGGTGTTCCCTTCAGTTCAGACTGATAACATTAACGTCATTTCTTCGATTAATTTTGTGTGATATAATCATTGCTTTGTGTACTGATATTTAATGAGAAATTTTAACTTTTAGGTAAAAATTACAATTTTTTTGGGTATACTACAACGCAGTTTACTGACTTGCATGCACAGTGTCATGACTACAAAAGATAGGCTATTTGGTCAAAGATGTTCAATTTCATGCAAATTTTACAGAAGCGTTCGTAATACAACGAATTGTCTCAAAAAACAGTATCATCGTTGTGTCCTGGAAAGCAAATGCCACCAATGCCAGAAACAAGGAAACAATATTCTACTGAGAGGACCAAAAAAACAAATTCTAAGATACCATCGCCCTCCTTACTGCAACAAACTGGATCCCAAACATTACACATTTTTCTTGAGTTACTCTTATAAATATATGTAATGTTTTCTCTGTTACTCAGATGACATCATTCTCTATTTCTTAAGGAGAAACTTAGTTCAAGTTAACTCATATCTAATCACTGATGCATTCTATCACTTTGCACAAACAGCACACTGCATTATATACATTCCGTTATTATCATTATTTTCTTTGTTATCATCAAATGACCCCAAGGCCCCTTAAGGTCTCTACTGGGCTCCTGCAGTTTCCAAACTGCGTTGCCTTCAGTAGCAGGGAAATGATGAACTCTTTGAGTAAGACGTTCTTTGAAGCTGCTGTACTCCCATCTGTCAACAGACAATGATACAGCCTCCACTCACGGCATAATCACAAGCAGGCGGAGTCCGGAAACACCGAGTGTAGATCTGAAGGATGTGCATTCTGTTTTATCTACTTATAGTTACATCAGAGCCATTTCCATGAAAGAGACATGGTGTTACCCAGGACTTTTCTAAATATTCTTATAGGCCAGAGCTGCGCTGCGTCCAGTAGCAGGAAAATATAGATTTCTTTGAAGGGGAAAGTTCTTTAACGTGATTATACTCCTAGTGATACAGCCTCGCCAAAGGTGATGTTTCACATGATGTGTAACTTTGAGCAGGAGGAGTCCGGTAACACAAATTCTCTCTCTCTCTCTCTCTCTCTCTCTCTCTCTCTCTCTCTCTCTCTCTCTCTCTCTCTCTCTCTATTACGGAATATTTGAAAATTGTCAAACCATCCCTTCGTAAATATACCTTTTTTTTCAGGCACACTCTTTCCCAGTATTCATTAACCCTTACCCACACATCAGGAAATTCTTATCTACTCATCTACATATGTCAAGTCACCTCCGGCGGTTGAGGTCGAGTACCTTCCTTCAGTTTGCGCCCAACCATTTGTCAACGTCCGTCACAAGCCTAGATAAACACCAGCGGACATCAACAAGCCTATTACGTTACTTCCTAATTACATGTATTCAACACTGTTACTCTGTACACCACATTACTGCATTGACGATAGACTTAATGTTTCACGTATGTTTTACATAACTACGTAAAGCGGGATAGTGATTAAAGCTGGAACAGCTGGGGACAACCTGGAACGGAACATTTACATAAATAAATAAACAGGAAAAATTACGTACCGCGAAGCCCATAATAACAAAGAATTGCTTCTATGATGATAAGAAAAATAAAGTGAAATAAAAGTTCATGAACACCCGGGTCCGAAATTGTCCACAATACTTGAACAGGATCTCCGCAACCACTAGGAGACAATTATCAGATCCCATGTTCAAAATTCTCACCTGGTCTCATAGTAGTAGTGATCTAAACACAATGTAACATTAATGAGTCAGGTGAGACCTACGAAACCTGGTGCTAGCAATCTGAGGACCACATTCGTACAAGTTCAGCTTAAGTTGCGGTGCAAATGACAACCGTTTATTATGCATTATCAATTACCTCCTTATTCTAAACGTTGTTCTCATCAAATTCTAAACTATTTGATAAATATAATGTAAAGTCTCCTTAGCCTTTTACATATCATTTATAACGAGGTTACACTACGTTGCGTCACGTATGTTTACGTCGCTATCGTAAGTACAGCAACGACTGAGTCTACACCGGATCTCAGTCTTTTCTTCTTACGTTACCTGTAATCAGTTAAAACATGACCGTCAAACGAAGTTCAATATACATAAAACTACAGACTATCGATACATCATTGCCAGACAACAGTTGAAACATAACGCCAAACAACACTCAACATACCATATGTAATCAGGTGAAACATGAACAAACAAGTTGATAAATATACATAATGGTACTTTACCTTCCTCCAGCCGGCAGCCGTAGTTTCAAAGTGAGAGCTGACACTCACAATGTCTCACCACATATTTCACTAATCACTTTAATCACTAATCACTGCTAATTTTCCATATACTGATCGGTAGTCACACTAAATCACTATGATACTGTCATTTGCACTATATTGTTCACTAATCACTGACACACACTAGAGAGCATGTTTCACTCTAAACTATTCCCACCCCAGCTTGGCTAGTTCACATATGTATATATGTAATGTAATGACTCCATTTAAGTACCAGAAATAAATCGTCTCACTGGAAGCATATCCGAATATTCCTAATATATCACACGATAAAGTGTTTTTCTAAGAATTAAATCACTCAACAATTTTCTAGTAGCATAATAATGACATATTAACACTTGAAGCAAAATAACTAAACAAACAGATTCATTTCCCATTAATTTCCATGGGTGTGCGTCACCACTAGTTACCCACAATCTGTACGTAAATTTGCTCAGTCTTCCCCCTCGCACAGCCTGGGGGGAACTGGTTTATTTACTTCATTGTCCTCGGATGAGGCCACCTTACATAAAACACCGGTAGTTTCACTGTGCCTTGTTGGCAATCAAAACAATTACTTCTATGATAACTAAACGGGTAATGTTGTGAAATTTAGGAGTTAATAGTAATTAAGTGGGTTACTAAAATGACGCAACGTGAGTGTTGATTTGTATTAACATAAACAGGTATTAACATGTACAGATATAAAGGCCGACCCTTCGTCGACAGTAAACTAGTGGGCGGAGCATAATCAGCACTACAGTGGTTGATGCACCGGTGTGAGCGAAGCTTCATGTCAGGCGTCATGACATGCCTTTTCCGTCGCTGATATAACATACCTGTGCGACGTAACCACTGACATGACATACCTGTGCGACGTGCTACGGTCACCTACGTCATGGGTCCTGTCAAGGTACGTCGGTGCATTCAAGTTCACGCTTGTGTTCTACAACTAGAAATGGCCTTAAGTAACAGATTTAGACGTAAAAAAATGCAAAATATTACGCTCGCTCTGTTTGTTCTACTGATGCCTTCATATGTTAATTACATACACATGTAAATATAGTTAGATATATGTTATCTTGTAAATGTAAAAAAGGTTCCCAGGGAATATTTTGAAATAAAAAAGAAAACCATGAGAGGAGGAAGTTGGAGAAAGGTGTCAACTTCGACTCCACCCACCTGGAACCCTGACATCCGCTCTCGCGTTTGTTCCTCCTTCTCCTCCTCCTCCTCCTCCTCCTCTTCCTCTTCTTTAGAGGGTGGTTAGAAGGAGAAGAGGAAGTGGCCAGGAAGGGTGAGGAAAAGTTTGAACTGGGAGAGTTGCAGAGTACACACGTATATAGCGGAGGTTTTCTGACGTGTGGCTGATTTGCTTGAAGCATTTTTTTTTTTTTTATTTAGGATCGTTATATACCTACCTCCAGCAAACTGGTGGTGTGTTTGTTGTGATGTTGCTCCTTGATGGTTAGGGACAGGAAGAAAACATACCTCTTGAAGCGAAGCATTGCTCGTTGCGTGCATCGATGGCTGGCGGGAGCCTCTGTTTTCATGTATTCAGGATGCGCGGGAATCAAGGGTGCTTCCATGTTTGTACTGCTGTCGAGGTCTCGAGTATGACTATAGTTTGTGTCATCGTTATCTCCGCTATACTTTGTGAGCCATTCTCTAAAGTATGTAATAATCGGTTCTATCTCTTGTTCGTTCATGTTCTTAGATATGTCTGATGCAGGGGAACGTCTCGTTCGAGATGAATGGAAAAGACTTATTTCGTATCCTATGTAGCTTCAGTATGTGTGATTTGTGATCCAGGATTCTGCACATCTTGTTATGTTGTCCTGTTTCCTTTGGTGATTACGTCGTTTGAATTTCTTAGTGCTAGTAACATTATAGTGAATTTACTGTTTTGTTTTTTCTTTCTCTTGCGAAGCTTGTTTAGTCTGTTGCCATTTGTGAGTGTACTAAGAGACTGTTACACCCTCCTCTCGCCAGCTACACACACCCGTCTCCTGTACCTCCCTCCCCACGTCTGCTACACCCTCCCTATCTCTTATATTTCTTCCTTACTCCCTACTACACCCAGGGATCCATAAAATCACTGTAACAAATTTAATCTTTAGCATTAAGGAGCTTGTCAAACCACAGTATTCGAGGTTTTCATAACATTCACTTTTTCCTTGCTTCTTTATGTCCATGACGGCTTATAGGATATAGATGATTCGATAAGAGTGACTGACACATCCAATATCTTCCCTACACCACGTCCATTCTGTCTCAAAAATTCCACGTCTGTATTCATATCTTTTGTTTATAAACACCTTTCACGTTAGTATGCAGAGAAATTCACACGACTAACAGTAAAACAGGTAATATATCAACCAAAAGAGGAAAACAGATTTAAACAATAAACATTTCATGAAACGTAGAATTATAGTTATAACTCTACCATCTTGTTAGAATTTCGGAATTTCTGATGTAACACTTGTATTGACAACTGAAGGTGAGACACGATATTCATGTGGCAAACTTGATTTGAAGACGTCCTAAGAAACATAGTTTACGCTCAAGTAACCACTCATCTCAAAGGGAAAACATCTTTATGGCTTTGAAAATTCAGTGAGACAATTGAATATTTACTCGTATCAGCTTGTCATTTAGTACGTAATTCATAGAACCTTTTCAGCTTTGACTAAACACTTTTACAGCTTTAAGTTAATGTCAAGGATTGCCTGTCAGAGGTAATTAAATGCAACTTTGAATTCTAAATATTTAATGATATATAATACATACATCAAAGGGGAGACGTAAGCATGCATGCACATCCACCCAGCAATACCTCAGAAATACCATTTCATATACAAAATTACAAAATCCTTTCTATGCTTGAGACTATTAATGCATGTCGTATCCTACTACACGACTTCCAGATCCACACCAGTGCTGGTAACATGGAATCTCACACCATCAGGTCTACATTGAATGCAGTTGTATGCATATACGGTGAATGCTGTGCATTAGCCCTGCCTAATGAATTCTCGTCGTAAGTACTCTTAAGTAAGCATTCTCGCCTTAAGTATGATCAATTGGAGTCATCTCGTTATAAGTACTCTTTTTAAGTTCGTGGGACCACGGCCCATGTAGTGCCTCTTGTGTAAACATCAGCGACCACCCAGCCACATGGAACACCCCCGCCAGCACGACCTACACTACCCATCTCCCTCACCATCAGCCTCCCCCCCGCCAACACGACCTACACCACCCTTCTCCCCCACCAACCTCTCCCTACCACCACCTTCCCCTCTACCCTCACCACCACCGCCGTCACCAGTCCCTCAGCGACCACCAACGGTGCAGCAGTTCCGCTTGAGACCTCTCCATGGGACAAGACTGGTAAGGTGTGTGACTTCGAACTGATAATGTATGTGGCTACTGACTGGGGAGGTGTGACTACTGAGTGGTGTTTGTGGACTGACTGGTGAGGTGTGATTACTGAATGGTGTTAATGGGCTGACTGGTGAGGTGTATAATACAGGTAAGGTGTGTGACTATTTATTGGTGAGATGTGTGACGACGGGTAGGGTGTGTGATGACTGACTAGTGGTATGTGATGATTAGAGATGTTTGACGACTTGTAAGGTACGTGACGACTGTCTGGTGAAGTGTGTGACGACTAGGGAGGTGTGTGACGACGGGTGAGGCGTGTAACGTATGGTGAGATGTTTGGAGTCTGACTAGTAAGGTCTGAAACGAAGGGTGAAGTGTGTGACGAGTGGTGAAGTATCGTGCAATAAGGATATCGTCCAATACTTAAGTTTTGCTTTGTATTTGTTTATTTGCCTGGGGTACTGATGACTCGTAGATAATAGTCGAAATTTGTTTTTTGTATAGGCAGGCGCTACAGTGCAGGGCGATAAGCAAGGCTACAGTTAGGAGAGATAAGTTGGGGCTACAGGTTGGGGCTACACACAGTGGCTAAATTCACGGGTAGGGGCTACAGTCTAGGAGTATAAGCGGGGATTACAAACTGGGTACAGTCAAAGACTGAAGGCAGCAGCAAAAGCTATAATGAAGGGATACTTGCAAGGGTTACTGAAAGACCTTTAGATAAAAGTTACGGACGAGGCGTACAAATAAAGACTGTGATAAGTAGTACAACAGAAGTAACTAACAAATTATATAATATGCCTAGGACTGCGGGCAAGGTCTATGGACAAGGTCTAAGGACAAAGACTTGTAGTAAAAGTAACCAGCTAAACCAAAGGCTCAGGCCTACGTTGAGAGTATACAAACAAGGGCTATGGACGCGGGTAATATAGCTGACCCATTGTTTACAGACATGATAGGCAGAACGACCGGGCTGCCCTGTGTATGTCGACGCCTCTTTTTCCCCCTCACAGCATCACTAAAAATTACTTTAACATCCACAGAATTTACCATTCAACGCTTTAACTCTGATAAATAGTTCTCATCCTCTCGGAAGAAAGATAGATAATCTCCGAAAATACTGACTCTCCCAGAACCTGGAAGAAATGAGGAAAGTCCCTATATTTACCAAAGGTGGTGGTGATGTTTCCTGTTTCATTATGTGTGGTATAGTATGGCAACTCAGCCAGGGTTTGGTGGGGGTTTGGAAGGTGGGAGGCGAGGGGTAGTGATAGATAGCAATAAACAACACGTTGTTAAAAGATTTTACAATATACATCCTCACTAGAGTAAAGAGAGTATAAGGAACCGCTGAATTTTTCAGTCTACAGATAAATGTGTATAGAATATTGTAAATGTAGATGGATTTTTGTCAAATTACAGAGATAGGCTGAGGGGTCCATATATTCATTGCAAGTATACACATATATTACAGGCTGAGCGTGTTTTAATTTACAGTATATAGAGAGTAGAGGGATATAATAGTCGAGCTGTTTGGGTGACTTGGGAGCTCGAAAAATATGATCATTTCAATTCTGTTGCGTTAAACGATCAATCAGTTACAACACATACAAAACAACATAACTGGTGAAGCGGTAATTTTCCACCTGTCACTACCCTATTGGCCACCATCCTGGCGTCATCTCTATTGGCTATACTACCACGCCATTAAGTGGTTCCCTATTGCTTTAAGTCCAATGCTTTAAGTCCAAAGACCTGGAAGAAGTGAGTGGCTGAGATTCCGGTACCAGTCTGTTGTTCATCTGCTCAGGCTACAGCGACGTGTTATTACCTGAATATAAACAGTCGAGGGAAATAAGGCTGCCGGCATAGTGACTTGTAAGGTTGGCTGCTTGCTTGGTTGTTTTGATGGCTCTCAGGGAAGCAGGAGGAATCTGTGTTGCGGTGGTGTGACAGTGGTAGTGTGACAGGGACGATTTAACATTGTTAACGTGTCACTAATGTATGATACAAGTTACAGTGCCATGTTCAGTTAACTCCGGGACTTATATATACTGATTTTATGTGGTGACTCTCTCTCTCTCTCTCTCTCTCTCTCTCTCTCTCTCTCTCTCTCTCTCTCTCTCTCTCTCTCTCTCTCTCGTCAGGAAAAGTGTCTGAGCCTTCACACTTACAAGTACCCCCTTCCTCTACCTCCACCTCTTAAACCTACCCCCACTTCCTCTGACCTCATCTCTCTATCCCCATCCTCTACCCCCTCCCCACCACCTCAAACGCCCACCCTTGTTTCAATACACAATAGACCGTTGGGTTATCTAATCTACAGCCACACACACAAGTTCCTTCCCTAGTCCCAAGTTGATGTCTTTTCTGTCTCCCTCACATTCACGTGGTCGGCTGACATTCAGTCCACAAATGCACACACTCTATATTTAACATAATATCACTCGGCAACATATAACTGAAAAGATTCTTCATTATTAACTCTGCATTCTCTTGTAGTGGGCACTACGTGCCAAACCTGCTTAAAATAAGTTAAGAAGCTTCAGGGGATGTGCTCCAAAGATCGATCCCTACACGTTCTGTGCAAATACGTACATACAGACAAGTAATTTACACAAACGTTGATTTATAACCGGTAATAATTATCATCAGATGTTGTGACACATCCACATACTGAAGAACCTTATAAGATATGGCCTGATAAGAGCTTATCTGCCCCACACCCCGCCACTTCCCCACTTCCAAGAGAACAGTCAATTTCCTACGTGTATGATTTCCGCTAGTGTGGGACAATGGTCTGTAACAAGATTACAATCGCTTCTCCTCTGTTATTTGTCTGATTAATGTGGCCTTGTTTAAATATAAAGTTTTTTATTCTTCTCAAAATAGATAATAACTCGTGAAAAATAGTGCTCAAAGTACATTGATACATAGAGACTTGATCGACCTTATCTCCCAGATTATAGTGGAAAATGTTTGACCATTCTTACTCACTGGGGCATAGTGTACACGCATAATATATTGGTTAGTCATTAAAATATTAACGGTACTGGCTTCATTAGCGACCGTGTCCTGGCTGTTGTTGTCGGTGGGGTCATAACCAGTCGTGATTACACCAAGCTAAGCTACCCTGGCTATGTTCTCATCAAGGAAAAAGTATAAGCATGTTAAAGAAATTAAATTATTACAATTTCCAGTCAGTAGATTTTCAGAAGTAATAAATGGTTTTGCGAACAGGCCTATTTCTTATTATAACTGATATTTCCATCATGAATTATCATCATTCGCGTTAAATGTTACTAAGCTATTATATCACAGTCATGAAAACTAAGGAAATAGCTGAGTTATGTGGCACCTTTCCTCCGCGATGGTGTTATCACATCGGTATCTGCATGTCTGCCACCGAGCGAACGTGTGACAGATGCAGCCGGCTCACATTGTAGGCCATCACATCAGCAACTGGAGATTCTTTGCACCTGGGTAAAGTTATGGATAATAGTAGTACACAAGGCATGGCAGCGTAAGCAGGGACTTATCTTCAAAAACATAGGTGTGAGTGTAAATATGCAAACTCAAGACTAATGTGTGTAATCTGTGGACCATCCAGGTCAAGTGAGTGATGAGCGAGGCTTCCGTGAGTGGCCTTAAATAATATCGGTTTATTAGACGGACTGGTTCAAGCGACTCTCTGTGATACTGGCCTAGAAATCCTTGCTCAGAAGCGCTCCGGAAGCTGTAAAATATGAAGGGACAGCGAGAGTGCAGTCAGGGTGTGGTGTCTTGTAGTGATGGCGATGGCTCCACTGGTTGTCGCTTACAACCTGGACACTGAGGATCCTCTACTGCTGCGGCCTCCCAGTCAGACTGATATCCACTTCGGGTTCTCTCTCGCCCACTTCTTCAACGGCACTGAAAGAAGGTAAGCAACTACATTAGTGCATTATGAATCTATTTGTAGGATATGATTTTTGTATGGTGCAGAGCTATTTGCGGAAAATTTGTAATTCTTATTCATACAAACGATTGTAGGAACATTAAGATATGTGTAGAATTTTGGAGACGTCAGGACGTAAATCAGTACTGATATTTCTAATTTACATATGAAGAAAATGACTTTTTCAAGAGGCTCTCAAGTATTCGTATATCAAAATGGGAGCCTTGGTTTTTTTTTTTTTTTTTTGTATGTGTGTATACATGTAGGCGTAGAGACATGGCTCATAAAGGAAAGGTCAAGGGATGGGGTGACACGAGTGTAAAATTGTTTCCACGCAACACAGTAATTACACACAAATAGGTAATTAAACATGCATAATTTGGAGCAAAATGTAATTTATATTTGTCAGCATTTTATGATATCACACCTTTTCAAATATACTTTAGGGATTTTTCAGTAACTGGCGTTGGCAACAGTACACCAGCTTCTGCATATCATACAGTTGCTTCTTGTCAACAGTCAGCACTCCTGGGAAAGGTCGATAAGGCTCCTTAACTGCGAACGTAAAGTGGAAGCATTGAGCTTGTCCTCCGAAGCTTTGGCCGGAGAATTATAACAGTGATGGTTAAAAGTTGTCATGTAACGTTTTGTATGGCAAAAAAGAAAAAAGAAAAAATCCAGAATTTATCTTATTTAAATCCTAGGAACGCCAATGTGCCTGAAAGGATACTTTGGTTACCTGTTAAGCGTGAGGATGAAAAGTAGCTATGCATACCAATATTTTACTACCACTACGTTTGTTCAAAACATTTCAGAGGTTAGGCAATAAAGAAAATATATACTTAGTACAAAATCTGTCCCCCTATATTCACAATGTTAATGTTCACTTGTCACTTCCATTCTTCTTGGCAATCCACGCTGCATGTAGCTAACTCCTCTAGGAGTTTCGACAGGGGGACGCAAAATCGTGTTCTGATTCTAACAGTTGGTAATGGAACAGTTTGGACCCTTTCAAAAGTAAGCAAGTTATGAGCCTTCAATAATCGGCAAGGGTAAGATGATATTGATTGAAATATTTATTTACTGTACTTCGTAGGCATTTATTGAGATTCACATATTCATTATGTATTTATTGAATTCATTTTTGTTCTTGTTACCTTGATTCAACGAGGTAGTGACAGGTGTTTAGATAAAATTCTGAGGTCATCTTGAAGCATGTGGGAATAGGGAAAGAACACTCTTCCATACCAATAAACGTAAGCCAACCTCACCATCTAAGTGATTGACATTGTCGTAAGACATCGTTTTTATGGTTTACTGGTTGGAAATCAAAACGCTTAAGATTACAAACATAGAATAGCAACTTGTACTTTGGTCAAAAATCTTTTCCCCTTTGAGCGAAAACGGGGCGCCATCGCTAAGGACATGACGTCATAATGCCTGGAACTATTGCTATCGTATAGAGGAATCGCAAACTTTTCGCTATTTCTTTTTTGTACCTTCGACTTTGCCATCGGTAAGGTTTACTTCTCTCTTTTTTCTCGCTTACTAAACGTCTGACCTTAAGACAGTTGCATTCCTGAAACTTACTAGTCTTAGAAACTTAGCATTCCTGTAACCTGAGACACCTTATCCTTGCAACACCAGTATTTGAGACTTATGTTTCCCCCTCCCCTGATATTTGCCTTCACCTCTGAGACTTGACTTTCCTCCCTTAGGTTACTGGTGGGAGCTCCAAGAGCTAACACTACCCAGAATGTCAAGAGGCCAGGGGCACTCTACTCTTGCAGTCTTGATGGTAACACACCTGACTGCAGTCAGCTGCCAATAAAACAAAAGGACAAATACAAACCCTGGATCACAGATGATATTAAGGATGATCAAGGTCTTGGATATTCTGTTGCTTCTGATGGTAACAGAAGTATTATAGTGAGTCAGAGATGACTTTGTACATTGAAGTTTGCATTAATGTGAAAAGGATACATTTCGGTAATCATTTTAGGGTTATGGAAATTCTTTACCACAAGTCAGCTGCCAGATGTTTAAATGTATTAAAGTTCATAGTCAATAAATTATGTTGCCCCTTTAGTTAATATTAGTGAGCACAATCTATTTAGTTATTATGTGCGTGTCCACATAGTATATATTGATTTCAGTATAATCGTGTGAACAGTTCACGGTAGGATATATATATATATATATATATATATATATATATATATATATATATATATATATATATATATATATATATATATATATATATGGAATTTATTAAAAAAGGGGGTGACTGTATTGTTGACTGGTTGGTAAGGTTATTTAATGTATGTATGATTCATGGTAGAGGATGTGTGGATCAGGTGTTTGCTTTGAAGAATGTATGTGAGAAATACTTAGAAAAGCAAATGGATTTGTATGTAGCATTTATGGATCTGGAGAAGGCATATGATAGAGTTGATAGAGATGCTCTGTGGAAGGTATTAAGAATATATGGTGTGGGAGGAAAGTTGTTAGAAGCAGTGAAAAGTTTTTATCGAGGATGTAAGGCATGTGTACGTGTAGGAAGAGAGGAAAGTGATTGGTTCTCAGTGAATGTAGGTTTGCGGCAGGGATGTGTGATGTCTCCATGGTTGTTTAATTTGTTTATGGATGGGGTTGTTAGGGAGGTAAATGCAAGAGTTTTGGAAAGAGGGGCAAGTATGAAGTCTGTTGGGGATGAGAGAGCTTGGGAAGTGAGTCAGTTGTTGTTCGCTGATGATACAGCGCTGGTTGCTGATTCATGTGAGAAACTGCAGAAGCTGGTGACTGAGTTTGGTAAAGTGTGTGGAAGAAGAAAGTTAAGAGTAAATGTGAATAAGAGCAAGGTTATTAGGTACAGTAGGGTTGAGGGTCAAGTCAATTGGGAGGTGAGTTTGAATGGAGAAAAACTGGAGGAAGTGAAGTGTTTTAGAAATCTGGGAGTGGATCTGGCAGCGGATGGAACCATGGAAGCGGAAGTGGATCATAGGGTGGGGGAGGGGGCGAAAATTCTGGGGGCCTTGAAGAATGTGTGGAAGTCGAGAACATTATCTCGGAAAGCAAAAATGGGTATGTTTGAAGGAATAGTGGTTCCAACAATGTTGTATGGTTGCGAGGCGTGGGCTATGGATAGAGTTGTGCGCAGGAGGATAGATGTGCTGGAAATGAGATGTTTGAGGACAATGTGTGGTGTGAGGTGGTTTGATCGAGTGAGTAACGTAAGGGTAAGAGAGATGTGTGGAAATAAAAAGAGCGTGGTTGAGAGAGCAGAGAGCAGAAGAGGGTGTTTTGAAGTGGTTTGGGCACATGGAGAGAATGAGTGAGGAAAGATTGACCAAGAGGATATATGTGTCGGAGGTGGAGGGAACGAGGAGAAGAGGGAGACCAAATTGGAGGTGGAAAGATGGAGTGAAAAAGATTTTGTGTGATCAGGGCCTGAACATGCAGGAGGGTGAAAGGAGGGCAAGGAATAGAGTGAATTGGAGCGATGTGGTATACCGGGGTTGACGTGCTGTCAGTGGATTGAATCAAGGCATGTGAAGCGTCTGGGGTAAACCATGGAAAGCTGTGTAGGTATGTATATTTGCGTGTGTCGACGTATGTATATACATGTGTATGGGGGGGGTTGGGCCATTTCTTTCGTCTGTTCCCTTGCGCTACCTCGCAAATGTGGGAGACAGCGACAAAGTATAATAAATAAATAAATAAATAATGATTCATGGTGAGGTGCCTGAGGATTGGCGGAATGCGTGCAAAGTGCCAATGTACAAAGGCAAAGGGGATAAGAGTGAGTGCTCAAATTACAGAGGTATAAGTTTGTTGAGTATTCCTGGTAAATTATATGGGAGGGTATTGATTGAGAGGGTGAAGGCATGTACAGAGCATCAGATTGAGGAAGAGCAGTGTGGTTTCAGAAGTGGTAGAGGATGTGTGGATCAGGTGTTTGCTTTGAAGAATGTATGTGAGAAATACTTAGAAAAACAAATGGATTTGTATGTAGCATTTATGGATCTGGAGAAGGCATATGATAGAGTTGATAGAGATGCTCTGTGGAAGGTATTAAGAATATATGGTGTGTGGGAGGCAAGTTGTTAGAAGCAGTGAAAAGTTTTTATCGAGGATGTAAGGCATGTGTACGTGTAGGAAGAGAGGAAAGTGATTGGTTCTCAGTGAATGTAGGTTTGCGGCAGGGGTGTGTGATGTCTCCATGCTTGTTTGATTTGTTTATGGATGGGGTTGTTAGGGAGGTAAATGCAAGAGTTTTGGAAAGAGGGGCAAGTATGCAGTCTGTTGTGGATGAGAGAGCTTGGGAAGTGAGTCAGTTGTTGTTCGCTGATGATACAGCGCTGGTGGCTGATTCATGTAAGAAACTGCAGAAGCTGGTGACTGAGTTTGGTAAAGTGTGTGAAAGAAGAAAGTTAAGAGTAAATGTGAATAAGAGCAAGGTAATTAGGTACAGTAGGGTTGAGGGTCAAGTCAATTGGGAGGTAAGTTTGAATGGAGAAAAACTGGAGGAAGTAAAGTGTTTTAGATATTTGGGAGTGGATCTGACAGCGGATGGAACCATGGAAGCGGAAGTGGATCATAGGGTGGGGGAGGGGGCGAAAATCCTGGGAGCCTTGAAGAATGTGTGGAAGTCGAGAACATTATCTCGGAAAGCAAAAATGGGTATGTTTGAAGGAATAGTGGTTCCAACAATGTTGTATGGTTGCGAGGCGTGGGCTATGGATAGAGTTGTGCGCAGGAGGATGGATGTGCTGGAAATGAGATGTTTGAGGACAATGTGTGGTGTGAGGTGGTTTGATCGAGTGAGTAACGTAAGGGTAAGAGAGATGTGTGGAAATAAAAAGAGCGTGGTTGAGAGAGCAGAGAGCAGAAGAGGGTGTTTTGAAATGGTTTGGGCACATAGAGAGAATGAGTGAGGAAAGATTGACCAAGAGGATATATGTGTCGGAGGTGGAGGGAACGAGGAGAAGTGGGAGACCAAATTGGAGGTGGAAAGATGGAGTGAAAAAGATTTTGATTGATCGGGGCCTGAACATGCAGGAGGGTGAAAGGAGGGCAAGGAATAGAGTGAATTGGATCGATGTGGTATACCGAGGTTGACATGCTGTCGGTGGATTGAATCAGGGCATGTGAAGCGTCTGGGGTAAACCATGGAAAGCTGTGTAGGTATGTATATTTGCGTGTGTGGACATATGTATATACATGTGTATGGGGGTGGGTTGGGCCATTTCTTTTGTCTGTTTCCTTGCGCTACCTCGCAAACGCGGGAGACAGTGAAAAAAAAAAATATATATATCCTGAGACTACACACTGTTCTGTATATGTAAGCTATTATGCTGTCACTCTGTCACTCCTCCATCAGTCTGTGGATACAGTCCTGTTAGCATGATACCTCAAGACTACCACATGGTAAAAGCTTCAAACTTTCACTTTTAGAACCCCCCTCTCTGAAAGTGAATTGATTAAATTCTGGGGCATAATTTACATTATTGATTAGGAAAAAAAAAAATTTTGAGAGTGCTATAATTCAGGAAAGCTGATTTTGTTTAGTAAACCTGGTAATTAGAATGGTGATTTAGAGGGTGGTGGTTTGCACAGAACATCAGACTGAGGAGGAACAGTCTGCTTTCAGGAATGGTAGAGAATGCATGGATTAAATACATGTTTTGAAGACCCTGTATGGAAATCCTTGGAGGAAGAGGATTATCTGTAGTATTTATGAATTTGGAGACAGTGTATGATAGAGTTGATAGAAATGCTCTGTGAAAGGTGTTATAGATGTATGGTTTGGGAGGAAAGCTTCTGGAAGCAGAGGCGTTATTATCAAGAGAGTAAGGTATGTGTGTGTGAGGAGAAAAGGATGAGTAGTTCAAGGTGAAGGTTTAATCTGTGGCATGGGTGTGTGATGCCACCATGGCTATTTAATGTTCTTATGGATGGGGTTATGAGGGAGGTTAAATGCGTGAGCCTTGGAGATAGGGTTTGGATCAGCAGTCTGTTGAGATTTCGGACCTGGGAAGCAAGTCAGTTTCTGTTTGTTAATTCCACAGCTCTGGTGTCAGACTCAAGTGAGAGATTGTATAAGATGGTATGTGAATCTTGGAGAATGTGTGAGAGGAGAAAGTTGAGAGTCAGTGTGAAAATGGGCCTCTCTGGTGCTGTGGTTAGCATTTCTGATCATGGCACATGCACAAGCCCACTTGGAGATCTGGCTTGCATTCATTCAATTCCTGTGTGTGGCAGTCAGCCTGCAGTTCTCCCTGCTGCTTGGTTCCCCTCTCAGTAGGGCATGTGAAGTAGTAAGGGGTTACCATGAAGAGATCTGTGGGGCTTGGCTGTGGATAGGGTACAGGTTCTTCTCAATATATGTCATAATAACATTCTTGAAATTGGTTACATTAATCAAAACTGCATAAATCACATAATGTATATCATGTTCTCGCTTTAAAATTGTAGGAGCCCCTGAAGAAGGGGTCTGATTATTGATCGCATATATTTCTACCACTTTCATTTGATGGAATACTGTATGTGCCTTTATAAATCTGTAATGTGGGTTGTATTCAATTTGTTTTCAGGAACTAAGGTGTTTGAAGGTGCTGCATAACCTACTTTTGCTATATATTAAAAGGTTGTTAATGGAATATTAAGATATGATGCTACTGATTTTGCTTTAGAACCAAGAAATCATTATCTCTACTTATCCTGGTGTATTGTAGGTTTGCGCCCCTCGCTGGCATATCCTCTTAGAGATTAGAAGTGGAAAGAGGGACTTGCCCTTTGGTATGTGTTTTGCTGCTAAAGCACCTGATTATGAGTTCAAGGCTTTCTCTCCACCTACCATTACATCAGGTATGTTTTGATTTATTTCAATCAGCTCTTAAGGTATTTTAAGATCTCATGGATTTCCTGTTTTCAGTTGGACATTATTTTTTAATTCTAACAAAGGTAAACATCCATCATGTAGAAAAAAGAAAGAAACAGGGTAAAAAATGATAAAAACCAGGCTTCTACCCATGTTTCATTTTATGTGAATATATTAATTTTGATTTGGCAGGCTGTATTCTTGGTATTTGCCAATATCAAGGACTGGCATAGCAGTAGCCCATATACCCTTGAAATAGCCTGTTTGCAAATCTAGCTACTAGCAGACAGTTCATTGTTATTTAGCCTGTTTTTGTCTTAGCTACTTTTACTGTGCTAAGATTGTGTAGCACTGTCTGTTCAGATGAATTGTTCATTACCTATTTTAAGTGTTTTGATTGTGATAAGAAGCATAGAAGCAGAAAGAGTGTTAAAAGCCTGTTAAGTGCTGAAAATTATGCAAATTCTAGAGCAAGTTTTGGTGGTGGTAGTAACTCCTTACCAAGGAAGATGCTTTTTTGAGAAGGTTTTGGAAAATCAAGTGGTATACTTAAAAGGAAGAATGTGCTCTCTGTCAAACGGAAACTGTATGACAGGGTAGCGACAGGAATAGATGAAGGCAAGCAAGTATGAATATGTACATGTGTGTATTTGTATATGTCTGTGTATGTATATGTTTGTCTATTTCTTTTTTTTTTTTTTCCAAAGGAAGGAACAGAGAAGGGGGCCAGGTGAGGATGTTTCCTCAGAGGCCCAGTCCTCTGTTCTTAACACTACCTCGCTGAGGGGGGAAATGGCGAATAGTATGAAAAAAGAATACTTCCCACGCATTACTCATGTGCCATAGAAGGCGACTAAAGGGGACGGGAGTGGGGGGCCGGAAACCCTCCCCTCCTTGTATTTTAACTTTCTAAAAGGGGAAACAGAAGAAGGAGTCACGCGAGGAGTGCTCATCCTCCTCGAAGGCTCAGATTGGGGTGTCTAAATGTGTGTGGATGTAACCAAGATGAGAAAAAAGGAGAGATAGGTAGTATGTTTGAGGAAAGGAACCTGGATGTTTTGGCTCTGAGTGAAACGAAGCTAAAGGGTAAAGGGGAAAAGTGGTTTGGAAATGTCTTGGGAGTAAAGTCAGGGGTTAGTGAGAGGACAAGAGCAAAGGAAGGAGTAGCACTACTCCTGAATCAGGAGTTATGGGAGTATGTGATAGAGTGTAAGAAAGTATATTCTAGATTGATACGGGTAAAACTGAAAGTTGATGGAGAGAGAGGGGTGATTATTGGTGCATATGCACCTGGGCATGAGAAGAAAGATCGTGAGAGGCAAGTGTTTTGGGAGCAGCTGAATGAGTGTGTTAGTGGTTTTGATGCACAAGACCGGGTTATAGTGATGGGTGATTTGAATGCAAAAGTGAGTTATGTGGCAGTTGAAGGAATAATTGGTATACATGGAGTGTTCAGTGTTGTAAATGGAAATGGTGAAGAGCTTTTAGATTTATGTGCTGAAAAAGGACTGGTGATTGGGAATACCTGGTTTAAAAAGCGAGATATACATAAGTATACGTATGTAAGTAGGAGAGATGGTCAGAGAGCGTTATTGGATTACGTGTTAATTGATAGACGCACGAAAGAGAGACTTTTGGATGTTAATGTGCTGAGAGGTGCAACTGGAGGGATGTCTGATCATTATCTTGTGGAGGTGAAGGTGAAGATTTGTAGAGGTTTTCAGAAAAGAAGAGAGAATGTTGGGGTGAAGAGAGTGGTGAGAGTAAGTGAGCTTGGGAAGGAGACTTGTGTGAGGAAGTACCAGGAGAGACTGAGTACAGAATGGAAAAAGGTGAGAACAAAGGAGGTAAGGGGAGTGGGGGAGGAATGGGATGTATTTAGGGAAGCAGTGATGGCTTGCGCAAAAGGTGCTTGTGGCATGAGAAGCGTGGGAGGTGGGTTGATTAGAAAAGGTAGTGAGTGGTGGGATGAAGAAGTAAGATTATTAGTGAAAGAGAAGAGAGAGGCATTTGAACGATTTTTGCAGGGAAAAAATGCAAATGAGTGGGAGAGGTATAAAAGAAAGAGGCAGGAGGTCAAGAGAAAGGTGCAAGAGGTGAAAAAGAGGGCAAATGAGAGTTGGGGTGAGAGAGTATCATTAAATTTCAGGGAGAATAAAAGGATGTTTTGGAAGGAGGTAAATAAAGTGCGTAAGACAAGTGAGCAAATGGGAACTTCAGTAAAGGGGGCTAATGGGGAGGTGATAACAAGTAGTGGTGATGTGAGAAGGAGATGGAGTGAGTATTTTGAAGGTTTGTTGAATGTGTTTGATGATAGAGTGGCAGATATAGGGTGTTTTGGTGGAGGTGGTGTGCAAAGTGAGAGGGTTAGGGAAAATGATTTGGTAAATAGAGAAGAGGTAGTAAAAGCTTTACGGAAGATGAAAGCCGGCAAAGCAGCAGATTTGGATGGTATTACAGTGGAATTTATTAAAAAAGGGGGTGACTGTATTGTTGACTGGTTGGTAAGGTTATTTAATGTATGTATGACTCATGGTGAGGTGCCTGAGGATTGGCGGAATGCTTGCATAGTGCCACTGTACAAAGGCAAAGGGGATAAGAGTGAGTGCTCAAATTACAGAGGTATAAGTTTGTTGAGTATTCCTGGTAAATTATATGGGAGGGTATTGATTGAGAGGGTGAAGGCATGTACAGAGCATCAGATTGGGGAAGAGCAGTGTGGTTTCAGAAGTGGTAGAGGATGTGTGGATACATATATATTTTTTTTTCATACTATTCGCCATTTCCCGCATTAGCGAGATAGCATTAAGAACAGAGGAGTGAGCCTGAGGGAATATCCTCACTTGGCCCCCTTCTCTGTTCCTTCTTTTGGAAAATTAGAAATGAAAGGGGAGGATTTCCAGCCCCCCCACTCCCTTCCCTTTTAGTTGCCTTCTACGACACGCAGGGAATACGTGGGAAGTATTCTGATAGTATTCATGGTACTATTGAAATGCAATACAGGACTAAGCTACATTATATTCAACAGGGGCAGCAGTAAGCTTCATCAACAATGGTACCTGTCAGTTTGGTATGAGTGTTGCCTATGTAAAGGTAAGGAAGGTGTCTTGTTGTTTTTTAATATTTTATTTCATTTATTTATTTATAATTGCCCCAGCTCCAGTTTCTGTGAAAGAGCTCTGGTATTACCCTGAACATCTTTCTACAGGCTCCTGCAGCTCAAGATTACACTACTTTCAATAGCTGGGATGAGTTTGAATGTAGAAAAAGTGGAGTAAGCAAAATGTGCTAGATACCTGAGAGTGGACATGGCGGCAAATGGAACCATGGAAATGGAGGTGAGCCATAGGGTGGGTGAGAGGGTGAAGGTTCTAGGAACACTAATGAATGTATGGAAAGAGAGATCATTGTTTGAGAGGACAAAAATGGGTATGTTTAAAGTTGTATTGATGCAAGGCATGGGTTTTAGATTAGGATGCACAGACAAGAGTGGATGTCTTAGAAATGAATATTTGAGAACAATACTTGGTGTGAGGTGAGAGAGCTGAAGAGGGTTTACTGAAATGGTTTGGACATATGGAGAGAGTGAATGAGAAGAGGTTAACAAAGAGGATGTATGTGTCAGAGGTGGAGGGCACAAGGAGAAAGGGGAGACTAAATTGGAGATGGAAAGATGGTGTGCAAAGATTTTAGAGTGGTCAGAGCCTAGACATGCAGGAGAGTGAAAGGCATGCACGGGATAGAATGAATTAGAATGCTGTGGTTTACAGGGGTCAACATGCTGTCAGTGGACTGAACCATGTCATATGAAGTGGTCAGGGGAAACCAGGGAAAGGTTGGTGGAGGGTTTTGGACAGGAGGCTGTGGTTTTGTTGCAATACACTTGACAGCTAGAGAATGGATGTAAGAGAATACAGGTTTTCTTCACGTTCCCTGTGCTGTTTTGCTGATGTAGGAAATGATGATCAATTAAGAAATGATATAAATACTTGGGTGTGTGTGTGTTTCAGAAGTGGAAGGGACAAGGGGAAGGGGGAGACCAAAACACAGATGTTACCTAACTCCACCTGCTCAAGGTTCCATTGTGAGTGAAAAGTTGCCTTTGGTAAGGCTGTATCATTAGCAGTATAGTCTCATCACATTACTTCCCACTCCAAAGGATTCTACAAATCCTGGCTACTGTAAGTAGTGGTTCCTTTAGAAAGGTCTTGGGTAACACCAGGACTTTTTCATAAAAATTGATCTTGGGGTAATGGTGTATGAATAAAAAGTCTATAACACATATAGGTGTAACTGGACTTTTCCAGAATGAGGTTGCACTGCCATTGAATGTTTATTGAAGTAAGGTAATAAGGGTTAACAGTGGAGACATACTGGTTATTTGGAGTGTGATTTTGAAGAGAGAAGTTGGAGGAATAGGAGTATTTCATGGACACCTGGGGGTGGACATGACATCGAATGGAAATATTGGAGATGAAGTGAGACACAGGGTGGGTGAGGGGGTGAAGGTCCTTGTAGGTATCAAGGAATGTATGGAAAGAGAGATTATTGTTTATGACGGTAAAGGTGGGCATATTTGATTGTATAATAGTTCCACCAATGTTGTATGATTGTGAGGCATGGGGCCTAAGATGACAAAGTATGGAAGAATGTGAATGTTTTGGAAATGAAATGTTTCAGTACAGTATGTTGTGTGAGGAGAGTTGATTAAATATGAAAATGATAGGGTAAAGGACAGATGCTGTTTTAAGGGGAATATGTGTGAGAGAGGAAATGAAAGAATGCTGAAATGATTTGGACATATAGAGAGGATGGATGAAGAAAGAATGACTGATGTGTGTGTTAGAAGTGGAGGGGACAAGGATTATGGGGAAACTGAAAGAATGCTGAAATGGTTTGGACATATGGAGAGGATGGATGAAGAAAGAATGACTGATGTGTGTGTTAGAAGTGGAGGGGACAAGGATTATGGGGAAACTAAGAAGAAGGTGCAAGAATGGAGTGAAAGATACTTTGAAGGTTCAGGGCTTGAACATGCAGCAGGGCATGAAACATTCAAAGGATAGAGCGAATTAGAGGGATGTGGAATACAAGGGATGACATATGTTGTTAGTGTGCTAAGCCAGGGCATATGAAGTGGTTAGGGGACACTATGGAAAGGTCTATGGGTCCTGTGGATAGGGGGCTCTTAGTTTCATTGCAGTATACCTGACAGGTATAGTGTGGATGTGAGTAGATTAGGCCATTTCTTCCTCTTGTATGTGGAGTTACATCATCGTGGATAGGAAAGAAATAATACTAGCTATGACTAGCTATGTATAGAAGTCCTTTGGCATGGCACAAAGCATATGGGAAATGTAAGATGTCCCTCGATATACATACTTTGAGTCCTATTATTAGTACTTCATTGTTAAGATTAAAGATTAAAAAAATGCTTATTCTAAAACAATACAAAATAAAGTACAAAATTCTTAAGGTAATATAGTAACATAATATGTCGCCATTGATACTGCTCCTACATACTCCTGTAAAGCATTTAGCAACTATGCTGCACAAAAGGGTACAGCGATATTCACCCCTAGCAACACTACCTGGTTATGACTTTCCATTCTTTTCAAAGAATTGGTGGTCTACCAGACTGGGCTACGAACAGCCCATTGGCTATGTGACATTTGCCCAGTGCATGAATTAAATTTTGGTGGTGCGGTGAAAAACTGTGAATACTCAAAACTTGACAACATGGTTGGCAAAATGGTATACTATCTAAGTGTGTATACTCAAAATTTTTGCTGGCAAAACTGTGGTTGGCAAGGGACCTTTGTCTGCTGCATTTCATGAAAGGCAACAAAGAGGGACAAGAGGAGGGTGGAGGCTGAAACTACTCTCTTCCTGTAGATTTTTGGGAATGTTCCTAAGATTCATGGTATCTTTAAATTTTTGTATATTTTCTTTGTGTATTTTTCTCCATGTGTGATTGACTGATGTAGTGCAATTCCCATAAAACTTTACAGTCATTGATATTGTATTTTCATTTCTAGGGTCAGGATGCAGTCACATTTGGATCTCCAGGTTGTTGGAACTGGCAAGGTGGGTGTACACTTTGGAATCAACTATATATATATTATATATATAATGGAATTAAATTAAAAAAGGGGTGACGTTTTGTTGACTGGTTTTAAGGTTATTTAATGAATGTATGATTCATGTAGAGGATGTGTGGATCGGGTTGTTTTGCTTTGAAGAATGTATGTGAGAAAATACTTAGAAAAAAAATGGATTGTATTTACCAATTTTGGATCGGGAGAAGGCATATGATAGAGTTGATAGAGATCCCTCTGTGGAAGGTATTAGGAATATAGGGTTTGGGAGGAAATTTGTTAGAACCCGTGAAAGTTTTTATCGAGATGAAAAGGCATGTTACGTGTAGGAAGAGAGGAAAGTGATTGGTTCTCAGTGAATGTGGGTTTGCGCAGGGATGTTGATGTCTCCATGGTTGTTTAATTGTTTATGGATGGGGTTGTTGGGTGAGGAAAATGCAAAAAGTTTTTGGAAAGAGGGGCAAGTATGAAGTCTGTGGGGAAGAGAGAGCTTGGGAAGGGGAGTAGTTTTTTGTTCGCTGATGATACTGCCTGGTTGCTAAATCATGGAGAAACAGCAAGAAGCTGGTGACTGAGTTTGGTAAAGTGTGGGGAAGAAGAAAGTTAAGAGTAAATGTGAATAAGACAAGTTATTAGGTACAGTAGGGTTGGGGGTCAAGCCCAATGGGAAGGGAGTTTGAATGAGAAAAACTGGAGGAAGTGAAGTTTTTTTAAGAAATCTGGGAGTGGACCCTGCAGGGGAAATGGAACCAGGGAAGCGGAAGTGGAACATAGGGTGGGGGAGGGGGCGAAAATTCAGGGGGCCTTGAAAAATTGTGGAAGTCAGAACATTACTCGGAAAGCAAAAAGGGGTATGTTTAAAGGGAAAATAGGGGTTTCCCAAACCCAATGTTGTATGGTTGCGAGCGTGGGCTAATGGATAGAGTTGGGGCGCAGGAGATAGATGTGCGAAAAAGATGTTTGAGGACAATGTGTGGTGTGAGGGGGTTTGATCGAGTGAGTAACGTAAGGTAAGAGAAAATTTGGAAAAAAAAAGAGCGGGGTTGAGAGAGCAGAGAGCAGAAGAGGTGTTTTGAAGTGGTTTGGGCACATGGAGAAATGAGTGAGAAAGATGACCAAAAGGATATATGGGGTCGGAGGTGGAGGGGAAAGAGGAGAAGAGGAGACCAAATTGGAGGTGGAAAGATGGAGTGAAAAAGATTTTGTTGATCAGGCCTGAACATGCAGGAGGGTGAAAGGAGGGCAAGGAATAGAGTGAATTGGAGCGATGTGGTATACCGGGTTGACGTGCTGTCAGTGGATTGAATCCGGGATGTGAACGTCTGGTAAACCTGGGAAAACTGTGTAGGTATGTATATTTTCGTGTGTTTGACGTATGTATATACATGTGTAATTGGGGGGGTTGGGCCATTTTTTTCGTCTGTTCCCTTTCGCTACCTCGCAAAATGTGGGGGACAAGCGACAAAGTTTTAATAAATAAATAAAAAATAATGATCCTGGTGAGGTGCCTGAGGAATTGGCGGAATGCGTGCAAAGTGCCAATGTCCCAAAAGGGAAAGGGAAAAGATTTAGTGCCTCAAATTACAAGGTAAAGTTTGTTGAGTATTCCTGGTAAATTATATGGGAGGGGATTGATTGAAGGGTGAAGGCATGTTTCGAGCATCAATTGAGGAAAGCAGTGTGTTCAGAAGTGGTAGAGGATGTGTGGATCAGTGTTTGCTTTGAAGAATGTAAGTGAGAAATATTAGAAAAACAAATGGATTTGTATGTAGCATTATGGACCCGGAGAAGGCATATTGATAGAGTTGATAGAGATGCTCTGGGAAGGTATTAAAGAATATATGGTGTGGGAGGCAAGTTTGTTAGAAGCATTAAAAAAGTTTTTATCGGGGAAATGTAAGGCATGTGTACGTGTAGGAAGAAGGAAAGTGATTGGTTCTCAGTAAAATTAGGTTGGCGGCAGGGGTGTGTTATGCCCTCCATGCTGTTTGATTGTTTTATGGATGGGGTTGTTAGGGAGGTAAATGCAAGAGTTTTGGGAAAAGGGCAAGTATGCAGTCTGTTGGGGGATGAAGAGTTTGGGGAAAGTGAGTCAGTTGTTGTTCGCTGATAAATACAGCGCGGTGGCGATTCATTAAGAAACTGCAGAAGCTGGTGACGAGTTTGGAAAAGTGTGTGAAAGAAGAAAGTTAAGAGTAAATGTGAAAAGAGAAAAGGGTAATTAGGTACAGTAGGGTTAGGGTCAAGTTCAATTGGGAGGTAAGTTTGAATGGAGAAAAACTGGAGGAAGTAAAGTGTTTTAGTTTTTTTGGGGAGGGGATCTGACAGGGGAAAGGGAACCATGGAAGCGGAAGTGGATCAAAAGGGTGGGGGAGGGGGCGAAAATCCTGGGAGCCTTGAAAATGTGTGGAAGTCGAGAACATTATCTGGGAAAGCAAAAAGGGTATGTTTGAAGGAATAGGGGTTTCCAACAATTTTGGGTTAAAGGTTGCGGGGCGTGGGCTATGGAAGAGTGTGCGCAGGAGGATGGATGTGCTGGAAATGAGATGTTTGAGGACAATGTGTGGTGTGAGTGGTTTGATCGAGTGATTAACGTAAGGGTAGAGAGAATGTTGGAAATAAAAAGAGCGTGGTTGAGAGAGCAAAGAGCAGAAGGGGGTGTTTTGAAATGGTTTGGGCACATAGAGAGAATGAGTGAGGAAAGATTGACCAAGAGGATATATTGTCGGAGTTGGGGGGAACGAGGAGAAGGGGGAACCCCAAATTTGGGAGGGGAAAGATGGAGTGAAAAAGATTTTGATTGATCGAGGCCTGAACATGCAGGAGGGTGAAAGGGGGGCCCAAGGAATAGAGTGAATTGGATCGATGTGGTATACCGAGGTTGACTGCTGTCGGGGATTAAATTTCAGGGCATGTGAAGCGTCTGGGGTAAACCAAAGGAAAGCTGTGAAAGGAATGTATATTTTGCGTGTTGGACATATGTATTACATGTGAAAGGGGGTGGGTTGGGCCATTTCTTTGTCTTTTTCCCTTTGCGCTACCCCGAAAAACGCGGGAACAGTGAAAAAAAAAAATAATATATCCTGAGACTACACAAAATGTTTTTGTATATGTAAGCTAATATTGCTGTCACTCTGTCACTCCTCCATCAGTTTTTGTGGAAAACATCCTGTTAGCATGATACCTCAAGACTACCACAGGTAAAAGGGTTCAAACTTTTTACTTTTAGAACCCCCCCCCTCTGAAATGAATTGATTAAAATTTTGGGGCATAATTTACATTATTGATTAGGAAAAAAAAAATTTGAGAGTGCTATAATTCAGGAAAGCTGATTTTTTTTTAGTAACCTGGTAATTAGAATGTGATTTAGAGGGTGGGGGTTTGCACAGAACACAGAACTGAGGGGGAACGTCTGCTTTCAGGAATTAGAAGAAAAGCATGGATTAAAAACATGTTTTGAAGACCCTGTAAAGGGAAAACCTTGGAGAAGAGGATTAAACTTGTAGTAAAATTTTTGAATTTGGAGACAGTGTATGAAAGTTGATAGAAAGCTCTGTGAAAGGTGTTATAGATGTATGGTTTGGGGAGGGAAAGCTTCTGGAAGCAGAGGCGTTAATTTTCAAGAGAAATAAGGTAATTTTGTGTGAGGGGAAAGGATGAGTAGTTCAAGGGGAAGGTTTAATCTGTGGCATGGGGGTTGATTTCCACCTTTGGGTATTTTAAAGTTCTTATGGGTGGGGTTATGAAGGAGGGGAAATGCGTGAGCCTTGGAGATAGGGTTTGATCCGCATTTTGTTGAGATTTCGGACCTGGGAAGCCCAAATCATTTCTGTTTGGGTTTAAAATCCACAGCTCTGGTGTCAGACTCAAGTGAGAGATGTATAAGATGTATGTAATCTTGGAGAATGTTTTGAGAGGGGAAATTTTATAGTCGTGTAAAATGCCTCTGGTCTGGGTTAGGGATTTCTGATCATGGCACATGCACAAGCCCACTTTGGGGATCTGGCTGCATTCATTCAATTCCTGTTGTGGCAGTCAGCTGCAGTTTTCCCCCTGCTTTTTGGGTTCCCTCTCAGTAGGGCCTGTGAAGTAGTAAAGGGGTTTCCATGAAGAGATCTGTGGGGCTTGGCTGTGGATAGGGTACAGGTTCTTCTCAATATTTGGGCATAATAACATTCTTGAAATTGTTTCATTTAAACAAAAATGCATAAAACACATAATGTATATCATGTTCTAGCTTTAAAATTGTAGGGGCCCCCGAAAAAAGGGTCTGATTTTTTGTCGCAAAATATTTCTACCACTTTCATTTGATGGAATACTGTATGTGCCTTTTAAATCGTAATGTGGGTTGTATTCAATTTTTTCAGGAACTAAGGTGTTTGAAGGTGCGCATAACCTACTTTTGCTATATATTAAAAGGTTGTTAATGAATATTAAGATATGAAGCACTGATTTGCTTTTGAACCAAGAAATCATTATCTCTACTTATCCTGGTGTATTGTAGGTTTGCGCCCACTCGCTGGCATATCCCTTAGAGATTAGAAGGGGAAAGAGGATTTGCCCTTTGGTATGTGTTTTGCTGCTAAAGCACCTGAAAAATGATTTCCCAAGGTTTTTCTCTCCACCTACCATTAAAACAGGTATTTTTTGATTTATTTCAATCATTTCTTAAGGTATTTTAAGATCTCAGGTTTTCCTTTTTTCATTTGGGACATTATTTTTTAATTCAAACCAAAGGTAAACATCATCAGGAAAAAAGAAAGAAACAGGGTAAAAAATGATAAAACCAGGCTTCTACCCAATGTTTCATTTTATGTGAATTTTTTTTAAATTTTTGATTTGGCAGCGTATTTTTGGTATTTGCCAATATAAGGATTTGGAAATAGCAGTACCCATATACCCTTTAAAACCTGTTTGCAAATCTAGCTACTAGCAGACATTTCATTGTTATTTACCTGTTTTTGTTTTAGCTACTTTACTGTGCTAAGATTGTGTAGCACTGCCCCTGTTTAAAAAATGAATTTTTTCCCATTACCTTTTTAAGTGTTTTTGATTGTGAAAAAGAACATAAAAGCAGAAAGAGTGTTAAAGCCTGTTAAGTGCTGAAAATTATGCAAATTCTAAAAGCAAGTTTTGGTGGTGGTAGTACTCCTTCCCAAGGAAATCTTTTTTTTGAGAAGGTTTGGAAAATCAAGTGGTATACTTAAAAGGAAGAATGTGCTCTCTGTCAAAGGGAAAACCTTATGACAGGGTAGCGACAGGAATAGATGAAGGCAACAAGTAGGAATAGTACATGTGTGTATTTTGTATATGTCTGGTATGTTTATATTTTTTGTCAAATTTTTTTTTTTTTTTTTTTTCCAAAGGAAGGAACAGAAAAGGGGGGGGCCAGGTGAGGATGTTTCCTCAGAGGCCCAGTCCTTGTTCTTAACACTACCTCGCTGAGGGGGAAATGGCGAATAGTATAAAAAAGAATACTTCCCACGCATTACTCATTGCCCATAGAAGGCGACTAAAGGGGACGGAGTGGGGGCCGGAAACCCTCCCCTCCTTGTATTTAACTTCTAAAAGGGAAACAGAAGAAGGAGTCACGCGAGATGCTCATCCTCCTCGAAGGCTCAGATTGGGGTGTCTAAATGTGTGTGGATGTAACCACAGATGAGAAAAAAGGAGAGATAGGTAGTAATGTTTGAGAAAGGAACCTGGATGTTTTGGCTCTGAGTGAAACGAAGCTAAAGGGTAAAGGGGAAAAGTGGTTGGAAATGTCTTGGGTAAAGTCAGGGGTTAGTGAGAGGACAAGAGCAAAGGAAGGAGTAGCACTACTCTGAATCAGAGTTATGGGAGTATGTGATAGAGGTAAAAAGTATATTCTAGATTGATACGGGTAAAACTGAAAGTTGATGGAGAGAGAGGGGTGATTATTGGTGCATATGCACCTGGGCATGAGAAGAAAGATCGTGAGAGGCAAGTGTTTTGGGAGCAGCTGAATGAGTGTGTTAGTGGTTTTGATGCACAAGACGGGTTATAGTGATGGGTGATTTGAATGCAAAAGTGAGTTATGTGGCAGTTGAAGGAATAATTTGTATACATGGAGTGTTCAGTGTTTGTAAATGGAAATGGTGAAGAGCTTTTAGATTTATGTGCTGAAAAAGGACTGGTGATTGGGAATACCTGGTTTAAAAAGCGAGATATACATAAGTATACGTATGTAAGTAGGAGAGATGGTCAGAGAGCGTTATTGGATTACGTGTTAATTGATAGACGCACGAAAGAGAGACTTTTGGATGTTAATGTGCTGAGAGGTGCAACTGGAGGGATGTCTGATCATTATCTTGTGGAGGTGAAGGTGAAGATTTGTAGAGGTTTTCAGAAAAGAAGAGAGAATGTTGGGGTGAAGAGAGTGGTGAGAGTAAGTGAGCTTGGGAAGGAGACTTGTGTGAGGAAGTACCAGGAGAGACTGAGTACAGAATGGAAAAAGGTGAGAACAAAGGAGGTAAGGGGAGTGGGGGAGGAATGGGATGTATTTAGGGAAGCAGTGATGGCTTGCGCAAAAGGTGCTTGTGGCATGAGAAGCGTGGGAGGTGGGTTGATTAGAAAAGGTAGTGAGTGGTGGGATGAAGAAGTAAGATTATTAGTGAAAGAGAAGAGAGAGGCATTTGAACGATTTTTGCAGGGAAAAAATGCAAATGAGTGGGAGAGGTATAAAAGAAAGAGGCAGGAGGTCAAGAGAAAGGTGCAAGAGGTGAAAAAGAGGGCAAATGAGAGTTGGGGTGAGAGAGTATCATTAAATTTCAGGGAGAATAAAAGGATGTTTTGGAAGGAGGTAAATAAAGTGCGTAAGACAAGTGAGCAAATGGGAACTTCAGTAAAGGGGGCTAATGGGGAGGTGATAACAAGTAGTGGTGATGTGAGAAGGAGATGGAGTGAGTATTTTGAAGGTTTGTTGAATGTGTTTGATGATAGAGTGGCAGATATAGGGTGTTTTGGTGGAGGTGGTGTGCAAAGTGAGAGGGTTAGGGAAAATGATTTGGTAAATAGAGAAGAGGTAGTAAAAGCTTTACGGAAGATGAAAGCCGGCAAAGCAGCAGATTTGGATGGTATTACAGTGGAATTTATTAAAAAGGGGGTGACTGTATTGTTGACTGGTTGGTAAGGTTATTTAATGTATGTATGACTCATGGTGAGGTGCCTGAGGATTGGCGGAATGCTTGCATAGTGCCACTGTACAAAGGCAAAGGGATAAGAGTGAGTGCTCAAATTACAGAGGTATAAGTTTGTTGAGTATTCCTGGTAAATTATATGGGAGGGTATTGATTGAGAGGGTGAAGGCATGTACAGAGCATCAGATTGGGGAAGAGCAGTGTGGTTTCAGAAGTGGTAGAGGATGTGTGGATACATATATATTTTTTTTTCATACTATTCGCCATTTCCCGCATTAGCGAGATAGCATTAAGAACAGAGGAGTGAGCCTGAGGGAATATCCTCACTTGGCCCCCTTCTCTGTTCCTTCTTTTGGAAAATTAGAAATGAAAGGGGAGGATTTCCAGCCCCCCCACTCCCTTCCCTTTTAGTTGCCTTCTACGACACGCAGGGAATACGTGGGAAGTATTCTGATAGTATTCATGGTACTATTGAAATGCAATACAGGACTAAGCTACATTATATTCAACAGGGCAGCAGTAAGCTTCATCAACAATGGTACCTGTCAGTTTGGTATGAGTGTTGCCTATGTAAAGGTAAGGAAGGTGTCTTGTTGTTTTTTAATATTTTATTTCATTTATTTATTTATAATTGCCCCAGCTCCAGTTTCTGTGAAAGAGCTCTGGTATTACCCTGAACATCTTTCTACAGGCTCCTGCAGCTCAAGATTACACTACTTTCAATAGCTGGGATGAGTTTGAATGTAGAAAAAGTGGAGTAAGCAAAATGTGCTAGATACCTGAGAGTGGACATGGCGGCAAATGGAACCATGGAAATGGAGGTGAGCCATAGGGTGGGTGAGAGGGTGAAGGTTCTAGGAACACTAATGAATGTATGGAAAGAGAGATCATTGTTTGAGAGGACAAAAATGGGTATGTTTAAAGTTGTATTGATGCAAGGCATGGGTTTTAGATTAGGATGCACAGACAAGAGTGGATGTCTTAGAAATGAATATTTGAGAACAATACTTGGTGTGAGGTGAGAGAGCTGAAGAGGGTTTACTGAAATGGTTTGGACATATGGAGAGAGTGAATGAGAAGAGGTTAACAAAGAGGATGTATGTGTCAGAGGTGGAGGGCACAAGGAGAAAGGGGAGACTAAATTGGAGATGGAAAGATGGTGTGCAAAGATTTTAGAGTGGTCAGAGCCTAGACATGCAGGAGAGTGAAAGGCATGCACGGGATAGAATGAATTAGAATGCTGTGGTTTACAGGGGTCAACATGCTGTCAGTGGACTGAACCATGTCATATGAAGTGGTCAGGGGAAACCAGGGAAAGGTTGGTGGAGGGTTTTGGACAGGAGGCTGTGGTTTTGTTGCAATACACTTGACAGCTAGAGAATGGATGTAAGAGAATACAGGTTTTCTTCACGTTCCCTGTGCTGTTTTGCTGATGTAGGAAATGATGATCAATTAAGAAATGATATAAATACTTGGGTGTGTGTGTGTTTCAGAAGTGGAAGGGACAAGGGGAAGGGGGAGACCAAAACACAGATGTTACCTAACTCCACCTGCTCAAGGTTCCATTGTGAGTGAAAAGTTGCCTTTGGTAAGGCTGTATCATTAGCAGTATAGTCTCATCACATTACTTCCCACTCCAAAGGATTCTACAAATCCTGGCTACTGTAAGTAGTGGTTCCTTTAGAAAGGTCTTGGGTAACACCAGGACTTTTTCATAAAAATTGATCTTGGGGTAATGGTGTATGAATAAAAAGTCTATAACACATATAGGTGTAACTGGACTTTTCCAGAATGAGGTTGCACTGCCATTGAATGTTTATTGAAGTAAGGTAATAAGGGTTAACAGTGGAGACATACTGGTTATTTGGAGTGTGATTTTGAAGAGAGAAGTTGGAGGAATAGGAGTATTTCATGGACACCTGGGGGTGGACATGACATCGAATGGAAATATTGGAGATGAAGTGAGACACAGGGTGGGTGAGGGGGTGAAGGTCCTTGTAGGTATCAAGGAATGTATGGAAAGAGAGATTATTGTTTATGACGGTAAAGGTGGGCATATTTGATTGTATAATAGTTCCACCAATGTTGTATGATTGTGAGGCATGGGGCCTAAGATGACAAAGTATGGAAGAATGTGAATGTTTTGGAAATGAAATGTTTCAGTACAGTATGTTGTGTGAGGAGAGTTGATTAAATATGAAAATGATAGGGTAAAGGACAGATGCTGTTTTAAGGGGAATATGTGTGAGAGAGGAAATGAAAGAATGCTGAAATGATTTGGACATATAGAGAGGATGGATGAAGAAAGAATGACTGATGTGTGTGTTAGAAGTGGAGGGGACAAGGATTATGGGGAAACTGAAAGAATGCTGAAATGGTTTGGACATATGGAGAGGATGGATGAAGAAAGAATGACTGATGTGTGTGTTAGAAGTGGAGGGGACAAGGATTATGGGGAAACTAAGAAGAAGGTGCAAGAATGGAGTGAAAGATACTTTGAAGGTTCAGGGCTTGAACATGCAGCAGGGCATGAAACATTCAAAGGATAGAGCGAATTAGAGGGATGTGGAATACAAGGGATGACATATGTTGTTAGTGTGCTAAGCCAGGGCATATGAAGTGGTTAGGGGACACTATGGAAAGGTCTATGGGTCCTGTGGATAGGGGGCTCTTAGTTTCATTGCAGTATACCTGACAGGTATAGTGTGGATGTGAGTAGATTAGGCCATTTCTTCCTCTTGTATGTGGAGTTACATCATCGTGGATAGGAAAGAAATAATACTAGCTATGACTAGCTATGTATAGAAGTCCTTTGGCATGGCACAAAGCATATGGGAAATGTAAGATGTCCCTCGATATACATACTTTGAGTCCTATTATTAGTACTTCATTGTTAAGATTAAAGATTAAAAAAATGCTTATTCTAAAACAATACAAAATAAAGTACAAAATTCTTAAGGTAATATAGTAACATAATATGTCGCCATTGATACTGCTCCTACATACTCCTGTAAAGCATTTAGCAACTATGCTGCACAAAAGGGTACAGCGATATTCACCCCTAGCAACACTACCTGGTTATGACTTTCCATTCTTTTCAAAGAATTGGTGGTCTACCAGACTGGGCTACGAACAGCCCATTGGCTATGTGACATTTGCCCAGTGCATGAATTAAATTTTGGTGGTGCGGTGAAAAACTGTGAATACTCAAAACTTGACAACATGGTTGGCAAAATGGTATACATATCTAAGTGTGTATACTCAAAATTTTTGCTGGCAAAACTGTGGTTGGCAAGGGACCTTTGTCTGCTGCATTTCATGAAAGGCAACAAAGAGGGACAAGAGGAGGGTGGAGGCTGAAACTACTCTCTTCCTGTAGATTTTTGGGAATGTTCCTAAGATTCATGGTATCTTTAAATTTTTGTATATTTTCTTTGTGTATTTTTCTCCATGTGTGATTGACTGATGTAGTGCAATTCCCATAAAACTTTACAGTCATTGATATTGTATTTTCATTTCTAGGGTCAGGATGCAGTCACATTTGGATCTCCAGGTTGTTGGAACTGGCAAGGTGGGTGTACACTTTGGAATCAACTTTAGAATTGGTAGCACTGATATAAACTGATTACATTCCTCGTTTTCATAATCAGGATCATTTCCTTTCTTCTAGGCAGTTGGGGTCTTGCCTGATCATGGAACTTTGTGTGAGATACGTTTTGGGCCACTCTCCCATATACCGTATCAGGTGTGCTAAGCATTCAATTTATTTCCCCTTATCCTTGCATAATGGTGCTATAAGGCTTTGTCCTACTTTACAGAAACTTTGCTGTGGGCCATATATGTTGGTAAACCTGACCAACCAGTCAGTAACACAGTCACCCACTTTCTTAAGCAACTCACCAGTAATTCCATCCACTTTTGCTACCTTGCCGCACTTCACCACCTCTTCTCTTTTCATCAAGCCATTCCCTACGCATTCATTTTACATACTGTTTCTGAAATGTACCCACATCTGCCTTCCTGTCATCTAATAGCACATTCCACAAAAGTTCTTCCAAATACTCACTCCTAGAAGGAACAGACAAGGGGCCAAGTGAGGTTTTCCCCTTTTAGGCTCAGTTGTCTTTTCTTAATATGTATGAACATGTATGAAAAAAAAAGATATATATATATATATATATATATATATATATATATATATATATATATATATATATATATATATATATATATATATATATATATATTCGTTTTCTTTTCTTTCAAACCATTTGCCATTTCCTGCATTAGCAAGGTAGCATCAAGAACAGAGGATTGGGCCTTTGAGGGAATATCCTCACCTGGCCCCCTTCTCCGTTCCTTCTTTTGGAAAATTAAAAAAAAAGGAGAGGGGAGGATTTCCAGCCCCCTGCTCCCTCCCCTTTTAGTCGCCTTCTACGACACGCAGGGAATACGTGAGAAGTATTCTTTCTCCCCTATCCCCAGGGATAACATCTCAACATATACATGTATATACATACTCAGACATATACATATATACACATGTACGTAATTCATACTGTCTGCCTTTATTCATTCCCGTTGCCATCCCACCACACATGAAATGACAGCCCCCTCCCCCTGCATGTGCGCGAGGTAGCGCTTGGAAAAGACAACAAAGGCCACATTCATTCACACTCAGTCTCTAGCTGTCATGTATAATGCACTGAAACCACAGTTCCCTTTCCACATCCAGGCCCACAAAACTTTCCATGGTTTGCCCCAGATGCTTCACATGCCCTGGCTCAATCCACTGGCAGCACATCGACCCCGGTATACCATATCATTCCAATTCACTTTATTCCTTGCACGCCTTTCACCCTCCTGCATGTTCAGGCCCCGATCACTCAAAATCTTCTTCACTCCATCTTTCCAGTTCCAATTTGGTCTCCCACTTCTCCTCATTCCCTCCATCTCTTTGTCAATCTTTCCTCACTCAGTCTCTCCATGTGACCAAACCATTTCAAAACACCCTCTTCTGCTCTCTCAACCACACTCTTTTTTATTACCACACATTTCTCTTGCCTATACATTACTTACTTGATCAAACCACCTCACACCACATATTGTCCTCATACATCTCATTTCAAGCAAATCCACCCTCCTCCGCACAACTCCATCTACAGCCCATGCCTCGCAACCATATAACATTGTTGGAACCACTATTCCTCCAAACATACCCATTTTTTGCTTTCCAAGATAATGTTCTCGACTTCCATACATTTTCTAACGCTCCCAAAACTATCGCCCCCTCTCCCACCCTATGATTCACTTCCGCTTCCATGGTTCCATCCACTGCCAAATCCACTTCCAGATATCTAAAGCACTTCACTTCCTCCAGTTTTTCTCCATTCAAACTTACCTCCCAATTGACTCGTCCCTCAACCCTACTGTACTTAATAACCTTGCTCTTATTCACATTTACTCTCAGCTTTCTTCTTTCACACACTTTCCCATTCACATTTACTCTCAGCTTTCTTCTTTCACAAACTTTACCGAACTCAGTCACCACCTTCTGCAGTTTCTCACCCGAATCAGCTACCAGCGCTGTATCATCAGCGAACAACTGACTCACTTCCCAAGCTCTCTAATCCACAACAGACTGCATACTTGCCCCTTTCCAAAACTCTTGCATTCGTCTCCCTAACAACCCCATCCATAAACAAATTAAACAACCATGGAGACATCACGCACCCCTGCCGCAAACCAACATTCACTGAGAACCAATCACTTTCCTCTCTTCCTACATGTACACGTGTTACATTCTCGATAAAAACTTTTCACTACTTCTAACAACTTGCCTCCCACACCATATATTCTTAATACCTTCCACAGAGTATCTCTATCAACACTATCATATGCCTTCCCCAGAGCCATAAATACTACATACAAATCCATTTGCTTTTCAAAGTATTTCTCACATACATACTTCAAAGCAAACACCTGATCCACATATCCTCTAACACTTCTGAAACCACACTGCTCTTCCCCAATCTGATGCTGTGTACATGCCTTCACCCTCTCAATCAATACCCTCGCGTACAATTTCCGAGGAATACTCAACAAACTTATACTTCTGTAATTTGAGCACTCACTTTTATCCCCTTTGCCTTTGTACAATGGCACAATGCAAGCATTCCGCCAATCCTCAGGCACCTCACCATGAGTCATACATACATTAAATAGCCTAACCAACCAGTCAACAATACAGTCAATATAGGTTTAGGATTTTTGACAACTATAATATATATATATATATTTTTTTTTTTTTTTTTTTTTTTCATACGATTCGCCATTTCCCGCATTTGCGAGGTAGCATTAAGAACAGAGGACTGGGCCTTAGAGGGAAAATCCTCACCTGGCCCCCTTCTCTGTTCCTTCTTTTGGAAAATTAAAAAAAAACGAGAGGGGAGGATTTCCAGCCACCCGCTCCCTCCCCTTTTAGTCGCCTTCTACGACACGCAGGGAATACGTGGGAAGTATTCTTTCTCCCCTATCCCCAGGGATAATATATATATATATATATATATATATATAAATTGGTTCTCAGTGAATGTAGGTTTGCAGCAGGGGTGTGTGATGTCTCCATGGTTGTTTAATTTGTTTATGGATGGGGTTGTTAGGGAGGTAAATGCAAGAGTTTTGGAAAGAGGGGCAAGTATGAAGGCTGTTGGGGATGAGAGAGCTTGGGAAGTGTCAGTTGTTGTTCGCTGATGATACAGCGCTGGTGGCTGATTCATGTGAGAAACTGCAGAAGCTGGTGACTGAGTTTGGTAAAGTGTGTGGAAGAAGAAAGTTAAGAGTAAATGTGAATAAGAGCAAGGTTATTAGGTACAGTAGGGTTGAGGGTCAAGTCAATTGGGAGGTGAGTTTGAATGGAGAAAAACTGGAGGAAGCGAAGTGTTTTAGATATCTGGGAGTGGATCTGGCAGCGGATGGAACCATGGAGGCGGAAGTGGATCATAGGGTGGGGGAGGGGGCGAAAATTCTGGGAGCCTTGAAGAATGTGTGGAAGTCGAGAACATTATCTCGGAAAGCAAAAATGGGTATGTTTGAAGGAATAGTGGTTCCAACAATGTTGTATGGTTGCGAGGCGTGGGCTATGGATAGAGTTGTGCGCAGGAGGATGGATGTGCTGGAAATGAGATGTTTGAGACAATGTGTGGTGTGAGGTGGTTTGATCGAGTGAGTAACGTAAGGGTAAGAGAGATGTGTGGAAATAAAAAGAGCGTGGTTGAGAGAGCAGAAGAGGGTGTTTTGAAGTGGTTTGGGCACATGGAGAGAATGAGTGAGGAAAGATTGACCAAGAGGATATATGTGTCGGAGGTGGAGGGAACAAGGAGAAGAGGGAGACCAAATTGGAGGTGGAAAGATGGAGTGAAAAAGATTTTGTGTGATCGGGGCCTGAACATGCAGGAGGGTGAAAGGAGGGCAAGGAATAGAGTGAATTGGAGCGATGTGGTATACCGGGGTTGACGTGCTGTCAGTGGATTGAATCAAGGCATGTGAAGCGTCTGGGGTAAACCATGGAAAGCTGTGTAGGTATGTATATTTGCGTGTGTGGACGTATGTATATACATGTGTATGGGGGGGGTTGGGCCATTTCTTTCGTCTGTTTCCTTGCGCTACCTCGTAAACGCGGGAGACAGCGACAAAGTATAATAAATAAAATAAATAAATATATATATATGATAGAGTTGATAGAGATGCTCTGTGGAAGGTATTAAGAATATATGGTGTGGGAGGCAAATTGTTAGAAGCAGTGAAAAGTTTTTATCGAGGATGTAAGGCATGTGTACGTGTAGGAAGAGAGGAAAGTGAGTGGTTCTCAGTGAATGTAGGTTTGCGGCTGGGGTGTGTGATGTCTTCATGCTTGTTTGATTTGTTTATGGATGGGGTTGTTAGGGAGGTGAATGCAAGAGTTTTGGAAAGAGGGGCAAGTATGAAGTCTGTTGGGGATGAGAGAGCTTGGGAAGTGAGTCAGTTGTTGTTCGCTGATGATACAGCGTTGGTGGCTGATTCATGTGAGAAACTGCAGAAGCTGGTGACTGAGTTTGGTAAAGTGTGTGAAAGAAGAAAGTTAAGAGTAAATGTGAATAAGAGCAAGGTAATTAGGTACAGTAGGGTTGAGGGTCAAGTCAATTGGGAGGTAAGTTTGAATGGAGAAAAACTGGAGGAAGTAAAGTGTTTTAGATATCTGGGAGTGGATCTGGCAGCGGATGGAACCATGGAAGCGGAAGTGGATCATAGGGTGGGGGAGGGGGCGAAAATCCTGGGAGCCTTGAAGAATGTGTGGAAGTCGAGAACATTATCTCGGAAAGCAAAAATGGGTATGTTTGAAGGAATAGTGGTTCTAACAATGTTGTATGGTTGCGAGGTGTGGGCTATGGATAGAGTTGTGCGCAGGAGGATGGATGTGCTGGAAATGAGATGTTTGAGGACAATGTGTGGTGTGAGGTGGTTTGATCGAGTAAGTAACATAAGGGTTAGAGAGATGTGTGGAAATAAAAAGAGCGTTGTTGAGAGAGCAGAAGAGGGTGTTTTGAAATGGTTTGGGCACATGGAGAGAATGAATGAGGAAAGATTGACCAAGAGGATATATGTGTCATAGGTGGAGGGAACGAGGAGAAGTGGGAGACCAAATTGGAAGTGGAAAGATGGAGTGAAAAAGATTTTGTGTGATCGGGGCCTGAACATGCAGGAGGGTGAAAGGAGGGCAAGAAATAGAGTGAATTGGATCGATGTGGTATACCGGAGTTGACGTGCTGTCAATGGATTCAATCAGGGCATGTGAAGCATCTGGGGTAAACCATGGAAAGCTGTGTAGGTATGTATATTTGCGTGTGTGGACGTATGTATATACATGTGTATGGGGTTGGGTTGGGCCATTTCTTTCGTCTGTTTCCTTGCGCTACCTTGCAAATGCGGGAGACAGCGACAAATTAAATGGGAGGGTATTGATTGAGAGGGTGAAAGCATGTACAGAGCATCAGATTGGGGAAGAGCAGTGTGGTTTCAGAAGTGGTAGAGGATGTGTGGATCAGGTGTTTGCTTTGAAGAATGTATGTGAGAAATACTTAGAAAAGCAAATGGATTTGTATGTAGCATTTATGGATCTGGAGAAGGCATATGATAGAGTTGATAGAGATGCTCTGTGGAAGGTATTAAGAATATATGGTGTGGGAGGAAAGTTGTTAGAAGCAGTGAAAAGTTTTTATCGAGGATGTAAGGCATGTGTACGTGTAGGAAGAGAGGAAAGTGATTGGTTCTCAGTGAATGTAGGTTTGCGGCAGGGGTGTGTGATGTCTCCATGGTTGTTTAATTTGTTTATGGATGGGGTTGTTAGGGAGGTAAATGCAAGAGTTTTGGAAAGAGGGGCAAGTATGAAGTCTGTTGGGGATGAGAGAGCTTGGGAAGTGAGTCAGTTGTTGTTCGCTGATGATACAGCGCTGGTGGCTGATTCATGTGAGAAACTGCAGAAGCTGGTGACTGAGTTTGGAAAAGTGTGTGGAAGAAGAAAGTTAAGAGTAAATGTGAATAAGAGCAAGGTTATTAGGTACAGTAGGGTTGAGGGTCAAGTCAATTGGGAGGTGAGTTTGAATGGAGAAAAACTGGAGGAAGTGAAGTGTTTTAGATATCTGGGAGTGGATCTGGCAGCGGATGGAACCATGGAAGCGGAAGTGGATCATAGGGTGGGGGAGGGGGCGAAAATCCTGGGGGCCTTGAAGAATGTGTGGAAGTCGAGAACATTATCTCGGAAAGCAAAAATGGGTATGTTTGAAGGAATAGTGGTTCCAACAATGTTGTATGGTTGCGAGGCGTGGGCTATGGATAGAGTTGTGCGCAGGAGGATGGATGTGCTGGAAATGAGATGTTTGAGACAATGTGTGGTGTGAGGTGGTTTGATCGAGTGAGTAACGTAAGGGTAAGAGAGATGTGTGGAAATAAAAAGAGCGTGGTTGAGAGAGCAGAAGAGGGTGTTTTGAAGTGGTTTGGGCACATGGAGAGGATGAGTGAGGAAAGATTGACCAAGAGGATATATGTGTCGGAGGTGGAGGGAACAAGGAGAAGAGGGAGACCAAATTGGAGGTGGAAAGATGGAGTGAAAAAGATTTGGAGTGATCGGGGCCTGAACATGCAGGAGGGTGAAAGGAGGGCAAGGAATAGAGTGAATTGGAGCGATGTGGTATACCGGGGTTAACGTGCTGTCAGTGGATTGAATCAGGGCATGTGAAGCGTCTGGGGTAAACCATGGAAAGCTGTGTAGGTATGTATATTTGCGTGTGTGGACGTATGTATATACATGTGTATGGGGGGGGGGTTGGGCCATTTCTTTCGTCTGTTTCCTTGCGCTACCTCGCAAACACGGGAGACAGCGACGAAGTATAATGATAATATATATATATATATATATATATATATATATATATATATATATATATATATATATATATATATACATGTATATACACTCACGTCCACACACGTAAATATACATACCTACACATCTCAACGTATACATACATATACACACACACAGACATATATATAAATACACACGTACATAATTCATACTGTCTGCCTTTACTCATTCCCATCGCCACCTCGCCACACATGGAATAACAACCCCCTACCCCCTCATGTGTGCGAGGTAGCGTTAGGAAAGACAATAAAGGCCCCATTCGTTCATACTCAGTCTCTAGCTGTCATGTAATAATGCACTGAAACCACAGCTCCCTTTCCACATCCAGGCCCCACAGAACTTTCCATGGTTTACCCCAGACACTTCACATGCCCTGGTTCAATCCATTGACGGCATGTCGACCCCGGTATACCACATCGTTCCAATTCACTCTATTCCTTGCACGCCTTTCACCCTCCTGCATGTTCAGGCCCCGATCACTCAAAATCTTTTTCACTCCATCTTTCCACCTCCAATTTGGTCTCCCACTTCTCCTTGTTCCCTCCACCTCTGACACATATATCCTCTTGGTCAATCTTTCCTTACTCATTCTCTCCATGTAACCAAACCATTTCAAAACACCCTCTTCTGCTCTCTCAACCACACTCTTTTTATTACCACACATCTCTCTTACCCTGTTATTACTTACTCCATCAAACCACCACACACCACATATTGTCCTCAAACATCTCGTTTCCAACACATCCACCCTCCTCCGCACAACTCTATCCATAGCCCATGCCTCGCAACCATACAACATTGTTGGAACCACTATTCCTTCAAACATACCCATTTTTGCTTTCCGAGATAATGTTCTCGACTTCCATACATTCTTCAAGGCTCCCAGAATTTTCACCCCCTCCCCCACCCTATGATTCACTTCCGCTTCCATGGTTCCATCCGCTGCCAAATCCACTCCCAGATATCCAAAACACTTCACTTCCTCCAGTTTTTCTCTATTCAAACTTACCTCCCAATTGACTCGACCCTGAACCCTACTGTAGCTAATAACCTTGCTCTTATTCACATTCACTCTCAACTTTCTTTCTTCTCACACTTTACCAAACTCAGTCACCAGCTTCTGCAGTTTCTCACATGAATCAGCCACCAGCGCTGTATCATCAGCGAACAACAACTGACTCACTTCCCAAGCTCTCTCATCCACAACAGACTGCATACTTGCCCCTCTTCCCCAAACCCTTACATTCACCTCCCTAACAACCCCATCCATAAACAAATTAAACAACCATGGAGACATCACACACCCCTGCCGCAAACCTACATTCACTGAGAACCAATCACTTTCCTCTCTTCCTACACATACACATGCCTTACATTCTCGAGAAAAACTTTTCACTGCTTCTAACAACTTGCTTCCAACACCATATATTCTTAATGCCTTCCGCAGAGCATCTCTATCAACTCTATCATGTGCCTTTTCCAGATCCATAAATGCTACATACAAATCCATTTGCTTTTCTAAGTATTTCTCACATACATTCTTCAAAGCAAACACCTGATCCACACATCCTCTACCACTTCTGAAACCACACTGCTCTTCCCCAATCTGATGCTCTGTACATGCCTTCACCCTCTCAATCAATACCCTCCCATATAATTTCTCAGGAATACTCAACAAACTTATAACTCTGTAATTTGAGCACTCACCTTTGTCCCCTTTGCCTTTGTACAATGGCACTATGCACGCATTCTGCCAATCCTCAGGCACCTCACCATGAGTCATACATACATTAAATAACCTTACCAACCAGTCAACAATACAGTCACCCCCTTTTTTAATAAATTCCACTGTAATGCCATCCAAACCCGCTGCCTTCCGGGCTTTCATCTTCCGCAAAGCTTTTACTACCTCTTCTCTGTTTACCAAATCATTTTCCCTAACCCTCTCACTTTGCACACCACCTTGACCAAAACACCCTATATCTACCACTCTGTCATCAAACACATTCAACAAACCTTCAAAATACTCACTCCATCTCCTTCTCACATCACCACTACTTGTTATCACCTCCCCATTAGCCCCCTTCACTGAAGTTCCCATTTGCTCCCTTGTCTTACGCACTTTATTTACCTCCTTCCAAAACATCTTTTTATTCTCCCTAAAGTTTAATGGTACTCTCTCACCCCAACTCTCATTTGCCCTCTTTTTCACCTCTTGCACCTTTCTCTTGACCTCCTGCCTCTTTCTTTTATATATCTCCCACAGACATATACATATGTACACATGTACACCTTCATACTTGCTTGCCTGTATGAAATAGTGTTTCTGGTTTTGAAGAGATGGGTGGAAGAGTGTTACTCGTGTTTCCTGGGGAGTTTGTTGTTGTTTAGGTTATTTCAGTGTGCATGTATTGCGTCAGCATTATATTTATGAAGAGTTAGGGGATCTGTGAGTAGAGGTACTGAAGTATTAGGTATGGATTAGCTAGAAATGTATATATACAGTTTTTTTTGTACTTGTTCACCATTCCCATGTTAGCGAGGTAGCACCTGGAATAGATGAAGAAAGTCCTCATTTGCTCACATCCATTCTCTAACTGTCATGTGTGATGCATCAAAACCACATTCCCCTATCCACAACCAGACCGCATAGAACTTTTCATGGTTTCATCCCAGCTGCTTCAAATGCCCTAGTTCAATTCACTGACAGCACATTGCCCCTGTATACCACAAGGCTTCAGTTCTAATTAAGATTTTGTCTTTATACTGCCATTCTGTTTTTGGTAGGAGACACATGGGAAGTTGGCTTAGATTCTGTAGAGAATGAAGATTCCCTGAAGGATTCCCTAAGGCGTGTGAAACAGCTCTCCCTTGCCGACATGGATCTTGTGTATAGCAGTAGCAGTTCAGGATTTGAAACAGTGACTGATTTATATCTTGGCTACAGTGTTGCAAGTATCACTTACAATGGAGCTCCTGCTATTGTGTCTTCCATGCCACGTACCATCAGCACTTCAGAACTCAGGGTCAGTGATAAGGTAAGAAATAAGGGGTAAACTGTAGTTTTAGAATGTAATGAAAGATGACAGATTATAGCATTTCCATCTATTAGTATGATCTACATTATTTCTTGCTGTTTGGTTGGATAACAACTGCAACACCTTCATACATTATAGCACAGTTCTCCAAAATTATGCCCAAGTTAGTTTGTATATGGTCCTATCTTCACTTTTGCTTTTTTGGAATGTCCAGGTAAGCTCATTGCACTCTTGATAACATTCTGCTCTTGAAGAACTACTTTTTGATAGTATATATAAGGAAGAAGTGTGTCATAGGCTTTGTACTGAATTTTTTTTGTTGATTTTCCTCTAAGCTTCTTGATTTGTTTCAGTGTAATCCCTACAGTCTGCCTTGGAGGGCTAATTCGACCATATTCTTTAGTACAAATTGAAGTGAATTATAGATGCACAGCTAGTGAATGTGAAAAAAGACAAAGCCTGTACTCATGTCCTCATTGTATACATAGAGCAAACTTTCCTGATTGTGTTGTTTTTATTGCCCCGGAATCTCATTAAAGGAATTCTTTAGTACTTATCTCAACCCTCAGGTAGTTTCAAATATCTGAGAGAGAAGAGATATTGAAGTTTCATCTTTGATAGGTTAGTAATGAGTACTCGAGATAATATGTTTTGTGTCGTCGGTGGGATGGTGACAGCATATGCAGGAAGGGTCTTGTGTGAGGTGTCTCTTTTGTTCATATGCATGCAATGAAAGATAGTGGCCAGATCAGGGCTCTGATAGCATTTCATATGTTACTGTGATTATCATACGCTCAGATGATCTTATTTTAGGAGTGGGTGTGTTGGGAATGTTGTTAAGGGGCAACCATTTAGAGTTTGGGAAGTGATGTACTCGTGTTAATGCTAATAAGGCACTTGCAGCAAATGCAGTTTGTGTTGTGAGCACCTTCAGAGAAAGTTTGCTGAAGAAAAAGATTGCAAAGTTCAAAAGAAACTATAAAGGAATTGTCCATCTGGTTTGTATTTTTTTGTATGATGCCATCACATCATGGGCAAATAACATGCCCCTGTCAAAGCCATCTCAGGTGAAAGGAAGACATTAAAGGGAAAGAAAATAGAAATTAATCAAGGCTTTGTAATTATTTTAGACTTAACTTTTAAAGATAGAAAGGCTATATGAAGAGGGAAGAAGGAGGTATTTACAGCCAATCTTTGAGTGGCCAGTCTCCACACAGAAGCTGTGTGAATCAGCAGCCAAATGTATACCATTGGTCCAAACCTTGGGAGAGGGGACACATGCAGACAGTTCGCAAGAACAGTGATCAAAATAGATCTATGGAATAGAGAGAGAGTGCTAACAACATGGTAGGAAAGTGTATGTATAGTACAACAATGATAAAGAAATGTTGCTTCCTTAATGATGTACCTAATACTCAGAATTGTGATGTATTGTTGCACAAATTTGTAAGCTCTTCATATGGGTGACCTCTGCTTAATTCCTCAGACCCATGTATGAATTAGGTAAAAGATGAGAGGAAATTAGAGGCAAACTTCCTGTTATGCATATGTCATTTACATGCAGCTGAGTTTTTTAGATTGTACCCAACTGTGAGTGATGCCATAAGCAGCTAGTCTAATCATAGGATGTATGTACTTGATCCAGTTTGAATGGGAACAAAGTTAATGATATTGATAGATTGTGTAATGTGAAGGTGTACAAGGTATGATGTAGCAGTCAATGTATGATATACGGAATGAGTTAAGGAAGGAATAAAATCTTATATTTTGCAGAGTACCACACTTGGCCCTGTAGTCTACATATTTCGGGAAGATCCTGAGGACAAAAACAAGCTTCAAGTTCTTGAGAAGATCACCCCATCTACTTCTGCTGATGTAAGTTCAGAACTGAATTCTGGTGTGAATGGAATTTGAAGCTTTAGAATAATATTTGTTGTAGTAAGTGAGATTGGTGAGGTCTAAATGCAAAAAAATAAAAGATGGTATAATTTACTGTTTTCAGACTGTGTTTTAGTTTGGATTGAGGGTGTCTTATTCAACAGGACGAATGCAATCCTTGTATCTTCATATTTTTTCATAGTTGCTGACATGACAATGACAAATATTTGCCTAAATCACTTCCATCTTGGATTTCTGGAAAAATAAGGAATATGAAAAACAGAATATAGAAAAGAGCTCCTCATATATTTGTAAACCTGACTCATATAAATGTAGGGGTTATAGGAAGAAGGAAAGACAAAAAAAGGAGGAGAATTCCTCAGCTTTACTCTTTAAAAAAGATTGAGGTATAACTTTCAAGCCTTCCTCGCTGAAACTGTGGGAAGCGGCATTCAGTTACATGTGGATCCATGCATTAGTTATTAGGAGACATGTAGACAGATCATAGAATCTTTAAGAATTGTTTAAGAAATAGTTTTGCACTGTAAGAGGAAGTTGTATGATAGGACTGCAAAAAAATCAAAGATGACATTTTAATGAATTAGAAATGAATTAACTAGATACCTGGAAGGATATAGCCTCATGAAAATTTGACCATCATATTTCTTTTATGAAAAAGGTAATTATAACTTTTATGAAAATTATAATTTATGAAAAAGGTAATTATAACTTTATATAGTATATGATATGTGTATGTATAAACATAAGCTTACAAGCACAGCAAGGTAGTGACATAAGATGAACTAACCTGGTGTATGATATGTGTCAGGACAGTTACTAATGTTAACAGAGATTGACTCTTTGCATGGATGTATCAAAGTAGCTATCAAAAGCATTGTGAAAAGCAAGTCTGATTCTTGGGTAAGAGGCATACTTGCCAACTAGTTTATGTTATTTGTCTTTCTGATGGGGAATTGAAAGGAAAGTATCAAGGTTTCACAGAACAGAATTGTAACTGTGTGACAAATGGAAATGGTTAAAGATGAAACAATATAAGGCTTAATCTAGTTTTTTGTAGAGTAGACCATGCAAAGAATCTGTGGTTGAAGATTTAGTGTATGAAATACACTGTGTTAAAGCAAATGACCCGAAATTAAGGTGAAACTGCTCTCAGTCAGCAAACTCTAATAGTATGTACAGACAAAAGTGAGTAAATAGATTTATGGAAAGGCTAACTATGTAGAGAGGAAAAACTTCACACTTCTAGCACAAAAACTCAGTATTGAAAGTTTGGCTCTTTATTTGAGATTTCAAGGAGCATCAAGCCAAAAGTAATTGAAGTATTGATTTTAAATTGAGGTAATGCAATATGCTGAGTTTTGAACATTATACAGTAAGTAATTGTATTTAACCACATACTGGAAAGACTTTCCCATGTTGTGTTTCCATGAAATCAATTGATATATTGATACAGAGTTAGAATACTGAATAGATCCATTGCCCACAGACTACCAGTGTACAGCATTAATTGAACCTGCACCTTTTTCAGTCAAGCATAATGGAATCGAAGGAAAACAAATTCACCTATTTTGGGTACTCCTTGGCAACAGTGGATGTCAATGGTGATGGTATGGAAGATGTGGTAATAGGTGCCCCCTTCTATCATAATGATACACATCATGACCAAGGGGCCATCTTTATCTACTTGCAGCATACAGTTTCTTTCCCTGGTGATAATCATCAGCAACAAAGTTCTGAGGTTTGTTTTGTGTATTTTACTCTTTTAAACTGTCATAAAGGTTTATACTGTCAGAGATCCTTTGTACCAAAACAACAAGGTTTCTCTTGTAAGATCATTATACCTCATTGGAAAAGGTGGGACTGTTATGCAGATTGTATTTTAGTCAGATTATTGCCTTGCAATTATCTTTGTGCATATAGACAGGGAGCTTTTACAATTATAGGGTCCCGCCTTTTAACCTGTCTCTAATATCATATAACTTTCACAACTTTTTAAGTCATAATTCACTGTTTCCTCAGTGAGCTTGTTTTATTCATCCAAATAATTTTCAGATACTTCAAGTTTATTTATTGCTTAGCAATTTTGTTTCCTGTGGGACAGGGTAGTGCCAGAAATGGATGAAGGCAGGCAAGTATGAATATGCGCATGTGTATATATATGCATATGTCTTTGTATGTATATGTATATGTATGTATGTATATTTATATGTGTGTATGTTGATATGTATATGTATGTATATGTGTGTATCGGCGTTTATGCATATATATGTGTATGTGAGTGGATGGGTCATTCTTCGTCTGTTTCCTGGCGCTACCTCGCTGACACAGGAAACAGCTATTGAAAATAATATTGGTAATAATAGTATAATAATGATATATATAAAACCCATTTTTGTAGTGGTACTCCATGCCTGCATGGCATTCTTCTTTCTTTACATGTTTTGGATGTCTCTTTATATGAATAAGATAAGCTAGGATATATCTGACTGAATTTTCAAAAATGAATTTTAAAACATATTCCAGAGACATGGGAATTGATTTCTTGTTTTTGTGGCAGATGAAGAAACAACAAAATGCACCATGTAGAATCGGTCAAGAGTCCTATGGCCGTTTTGGTAGTTGTGTAGCTGCTGTGGGGGACCTTGACAATGATGGATTTCATGGTACTGGCAGAGACTTCTCTCCAACATTTTTGTAATTACACCTTGCCAAAGGTGGCTTTTCACTTATGGTTTAACCTCATGCAGGTGGAATCTGGCAATACACCCTCTTGTTTACATTGTACCACATATGATATCAAGAAGCATTGTAAAAATTTGATGACTACATGAGGCACTTTGCCTATGTAATTGCCAAATTCTGTTATAGTTTCATGACATTATAGAATTGGAGACAAGGAAGAATTTTTTGGCAGATACAGTAAGTAAATGTTTTTGGCAAGTAGAAAAATCAGATATATTCTAATGTTTCATCTAGTATATATTTATATATATCTTCATAATCTAAATCATGTGCAGCAAGCATACAGGAACTTTTAAATATAACTCTTGATAAAAACTTGCTACCCACCATGGGCCTTACATAACATAAACTTCTGTACAAGACATTGCTTTTTGAATCCATTAAGCTAAGACCAAAAAATGTAAGAGGTAGACGAGTTACTCTGTTGGTTAAGGGAAGTTCTGAGTATGCATAAAAGTGCAGACAATTGTGGGAAAGAAATATATTATAGGTATTATAGATATTTTTTGCAAAGCAGTTATTGCTTCTCCATAATAGTTTTTCATTGCATATGAAATCCATTTATGACATTTGGAAGATATACCTAGCTGTCTGTTCAAGCAAAGTTATACCTGTTACTTGACATTAAGATGCTGATATGATCCACAGATGTAGCAGTTGGGGCACCGTTCTTACCTGAGGGTGGGGCTGTGTTCATTTATATGGGTTCAAGAGATGGCCTTGAAGTTACATACAGACAGGTAGATCTTTTTATTATGTTCATTATCAGCAAAACTTAGTAGGCACCTAATTCTTATCATGTATAATCTAGTAAGCGTGATTAAATTATTTCTGTACACAATATCAGATTATCAGATTAAAGGCTTAGGTAAGTTTTTGCCAACTCTCCCCCTGTCCCTTTTAGTCACCATCTATGACACATAGGGAATTCAGAGGTAGAAGTCTTTCTGTCTTACCTCAGTGATATGTTTACGGTACCTCACTTATGTGGGCATATAGGTATAAAAAAAAAAATGGTTTGAAATGGTTCACACGTATAGAGAGAATGAGCGAGGAAAGATTGACAGAGGATATGTGTCTCAGAGGTGGAGGGGAGGAGAAGCAGGAGACCAAATTGGAGGTGGAAGGGTGGAGTGAAAAAGATTATGAGCAATCGGGGCCTGAACATACAGGAGGGTGAAAGGCATGCAAGGAATAGAGTGAATTGGAATGACGTGGTATACTGTGGTCAACGTGCTGTCAGTGGATTGAACCAGGGCATGTAATGCGTCTGAGGTTAGCCATGGGAAGTTTTGTGGGACCAGGATGTTGAAAGGGAGCTGTGGTTTCAGTGCATTACACATGACAGCTAGAGACTGAATGTGAACGAATGTGGCCTTTGTTGGCCTTTCCTAGTGTTATCTTGCACGTGCGCGGGGGTGAGGGTGTGCTGTTTCATGTGTGGTGGGGTGGCGATGGGAATGGATGAAGGCAGCAAGTATGAATATGTACATGTGCATATATGTATATGTTTGTGTAAGTATATGTTGAAATGTAATAGGTATGTATATGTGCGAGTGTGGGCTTTTATGTATATACATGTGTATGTGGGTGGGTTGGGCCATTCTTTCATGTTTCCTTGCACTACCCCGTTAACATGGGAGACAGCGACTAAATATGATAAGAAAGTAAGTGAGTAAGTGAGCTTGGGAAGGAGACTTGTGTGAGGAAGTACCAGGAGAGACTGAGTACAGAATGGAAAAAGGTGAGAACAAAGAAGGTAAGGGGAGTGGGGGAGGATTGGGATGTATTTAGGGAAGCAGTGATGGCTTGCGCAAAAGATGCTTGTGGCATGAGAAGCGTGGGAGGTGGGTTGATTAGAAAGGGTAGTGAGTGGTGGGATGAAGAAGTAAGATTATTAGTGAAAGAGAAGAGAGAGGCATTTGGACAATTTTTGCAGGGAAAAAATGCAAATGAGTGGGAGATGTATAAAAGACAGAGGCAGGAGGTCAAGAGAAAGGTGCAAGAGGTGAAAAAGAGGGCAAATGAGAGTTGGGGTGAGAGAATATCATTAAATTTTAGGGAGAATAAAAAGATGTTCTGGAAGGAGGTAAATAAAGTGCATAAGACAAGGAAGCAAATGGGAACTTCAGTGAAGGGGGCTAATGGGGAGGTGATAACAAGTAGTGGTGATGTGAGAAGGAGATGGAGTGAGTATTTTGAAGGTTTGTTGAATGTGTTTGATGATAGAGTGGCAGATATAGGGTGTTTTGGTCAAGGTGGTGTGCAAAGTGAGAGGGTTAGGGAAAATGATTTGGTAAACAAAGAAGAGGTACTAAAAGCTTTGCGGAAGATGAAAGCTGGCAAGGCAGCAGGTTTGGATGGTATTGCAGTGGAATCTATTAAAAAAGGGGGTGACTGTATTGTTGACTGGTTGGTAAGGTTATTTAATGTATGTATGACTCATGGTGAGGTGCCTGAGGATTGGCGGAATGCTTGCATGTGCCATTGTACAAAGGCAAAGGGGATAAGAGTGAGTGCTCAAATTACAGAGGTATAAGTTTGTTGAGTATTCCTGGTAAATTATATGGGAGGGTATTGATTGAGAGGGTGAAGGCATGTACAGAGCATCAGATTGGGGAAGAGCAGTGTGGTTTCAGAAGTGGTAGAGGATGTGTGGATCAGGTGTTTGCTTTGAAGAATGTATGTGAGAAATACTTAGAAAAGCAAATGGATTTGTATGTAGCATTTATGGATCTGGAGAAGGCATATGATAGAGTTGATAGAGATGCTCTGTGGAAGGTACTAAGAATATATGGTGTGGGAGGCAAGTTGTTAGAAGCAGTGAAAAGTTTTTATCGAGAATGTAAGGCATGTGTACGTGTAGGAAGAGAGGAAAGTGATAGGTTCTCAGTGAATGTAAGTTTGCGGCAGGGGTGCGTGATGTCTCCATGGTTGTTTAATTTGTTTATGGATGGGGTTGTTAGGGAGGTGAATGCAAGAGTTTTGGAAAGAGGGTCAAGTATACAGTCTGTTGTGGATGAGAGAGCTTGGGAAGTGAGTCAGTTGTTGTTCACTGATGATACAGCGCTGGTGGCTGATTCATGTGAGAAACTGCAGAAGCTGGTGACTGAGTTTGGTAAAGTGTGTGAAAGAAGAAAGTTAAGAGTAAATGTGAATAAGAGCAAGGTAATTAGGTACAGTAGGGTTGAGGGTCAAGTCAATTGGGAGGTAAGTTTGAATGGAGAAAAACTGGAGGAAGTAAAGTGTTTTAGAAATCTGGGAGTGGATCTGGCAGCGGATGGAACCATGGAAGTGGAAGTGAATCATAGGGTGGGGGAGGGGGCAAAAATCCTGGGAGCCTTGAAGAATGTGTGGAAGCCGAGAACATTATCTCAGAAAGCAAAAATGGGTATGTTTGAAGGAATAGTGGTTCCAACAATGTTGTATGGTTGCGAGGCGTGGGCTATGGAAAGAGTTGTGCGCAGGAGGATGGATGTGCTGGAAATGAGATGTTTGAGGACATTGTGTGGTGTAAGGTGGTTTGATCGAGTAAGTAATGTAAGGGTAAGAGAGATGTGTGGAAATTAAAAGAGCGTGGTTGAGAGAGCAGAAGAGGGTGTTTTGAAATAGTTTGGGCACATGGAGAGAATGAGTGAGGAAAGATTGACCAAGAGGATATATGTGTCAGAGGTGGAGGGAACGAGAAGAAGTGGGAGACCAAATTGGAGGTGGAAAGATGGAGTGAAAAAGATTTTGAGTGATCGGGGCCTGAACATGCAGGAGGGTGAAAGGCGTGCAAGGAATAGAGTGAATTGGATCGATGTGGTATACCGGGGTTGACGTGCTGTCAGTTGATTGAATCAGGGCATGTGAAGCGTCTGGGGTAAACCATGGAAAGTTGTATGGGGCCTGGATGTGGAAAGGGAGCTGTGGTTTCAGGCATTATTGCATGACAGCTAGAGACTGAGTGTGAACGAATGGGGCCTTTGTTGTCTTTTCCTAGCGCTACCTCGCACACATGAGGGGGAGGGGGATGGTATTCCATGTGTGGCGAGGTGGCGATGGGAGTGAATGGGGGCAGACAGTGTGAATTGTGTGCATTGGTATATATGTATGTGTCTGTGTGTGTATATATATGTGTACATTGAGATGTATAGGTATGTATATTTGCGTATGTGGACGTGTATGTATATACATGTGTATGTGGGTGGGTTGGGCCATTTCTTTCGTCTGTTTCCTTGCGCTACCTCGCAAATGCGGGAGACAGCGACAAAGCAAAATAAATAAATAGATAATATATATATATATATATATATATATATTATATTTTATTATTTTTTTATTGTACTTTGTCGTTAGCGAGGTAGCGCAAGGAAACAGACGAAAGAATGGCCCAACCCACCCACATACACATGTATATGCATACATGTCCACACATGCACATATACATACCTATACATATCAATGTATACATATATATACACACACAGACATATGCATATACATGTACATTATTTATACTTGCTGCCTTTATTCATTCCTGTCACCACCCCACCTAATAGGAAACAGCATTGCCACCCCCTGCATCATCGAGGTAGTGCCAGGAAAACAGACATAAAAAGGCCACATGTCTTATTTAACTTACAATGTTTCCATTTACAATTTTCGATTGATAGCTTGTTCCATGTATTCAAGGATATTGACTGTTTTATTGGAAAAACATTTCTACTCAACAGTTTTGAAGAATGATTCTTTGAAATTCCTGCCTCCAGGTTATTCATGCAGCAGAAGTGTCAACACACACAGCAACTGTCATACCACTACATGGATTTGGGTCTTCTATTGCTCAGCAGTTACCTGCTGACTCTGGGCTTGGATATGATGTAGCTGTTGGAGCTCACAGTTCTGACGCAGTAGTGGTCTTCAGGTGGGAATACTTGGTGTTGACACCTTGATGATGGTTTAGATAAGGTTTAGGGGCAATATTTGTATGGATTCATTTTTAAATGTATTCTTTTTGAATCAAAGTTTCTCATTTTTTCTTTTAGCTGACTGATACTTTATCCTCAGAAATAATTTTGTTCATACACCAGAGTCTAGTTATCTTTCTGCCCCTGCCATTCTTATCTCCCTAAGTCATTGAGTCTTTTCCATGACAATGCTCTCCATCTTGGCCTTTCCCATCTTTAGTGAGTGCTCATTCTGTTACTTTCTGATATACATCATGTGTATGTTTTTGTTTATAAGTTTAGTAAGGCAGAGGGACAGACTAGTTAAGGTGTAAATTTGAATGGAGAAAATATAGGATGAATTGTTTTTGGTATCTTGGAGAAGACATGGCAGCAAATGGAACCATGTAAGCAGAAGTGAATCTTTGGGTTGATGAGGGCATGAAGGTTGTTGGAGTATTGAGGAATGTATGGAAAGAAAAGTCGTTATCTGGGAGGATGAAAATGGATATAGTAGTCCCAGTGGTTTTGTATTGATGCGAGTCACAGGCTATAGATGTGTATGTGCAAATGTAGGAGTAGGAATTGGAAATGAAATCTTTGAGGACAAAATATGGTGTGATGTGGTTTAATAGAGTAAATAATAAAAGGGTAAGAGACTGGTGTGGTAATGAAAAGAATGTGGCAGAGAGCTGAAGAGGGTGTACTAAAATTATTTGGACATTTGGAGAGAATGAGCGAGAGGTTGAAAAAGAGAATTAATGTGTCAGAAGTGAAGGGGAAAGGAAGGGGGAGACCAAATTGGAGATGGAGGGATGAAGTGAAAAATTATTTTGATTTCTCAGGGCTGAACTTTCAGTTAACTGTACTTGATCAATTGATGGTGATAGCAGTAAATTGTGCTTCTTCAGTTGATGATTATAGCAGTTTAAGGGTTAACAACTTCTTCATTGATATTATTGATATTATTATTATATAACTCCAAAGAACCCTTCTCCAGGGGTTCCTGCAGCTTCAAGGCTACAATATAATCATTAGTAAGGGAAGTATGGACTCCTTTGGAGTGAGATGTTCTTTGACAAAATTTTACTTTAAATGATACAACATTACCAAAGGTAACTTTTCGTTTTTAGTGTGACTACAAACATGATAAATCCAGTAACATCATGATTTAAATGTTTATGGAAGTTACAATCACAGTTGAAATCCATCAGTGTAAGAACCTACCTCATTGTACTAATACATAGTTGGAAAGTACATATGCTGAATTTGTTGTTACTGAAAGATCAGTTAATATTTGTTCTCTTATGGCAGATCAAAGGAAATACTGACTTTAAGCTGGAACCTGACCTTCAGTGGTCCGATGGATCTTACCAAGAAAAGCTGTGACTATACTGATACAAAAGGCCAAATCGACTTTTATCCTTGTGTTATTGCTACAGTGTGTTTAATCTCTTTTAAAAGCATTTCGAAAGAGATAAGCTATCAAGACTTAGGTAAATGGACTATACATGAAAATTTTAGCATTGGTATTTTTGAATGTAATTCCATTAGTGATACTGTATGTATTACACATATGATTATAATATTTGTTTTGGACTTGAAGAGTAAGCTACCCTGCCTACATATCTTTTTTCCTTCATCCTCAGAATTCTCACTCATCCTGAATGCAGATGTAAACCAACAAACCAAACGACTGTTCTTTGATTCTGGGACAGCAAGGCTGGAAAAAGATGTAGAATTACAAGAAGGCATAGAGAAATGTGCACATTATGAACTCATGGCCAAAGTAAGCAAGCTTATATTACATGCTTTATGTGTAATTTTACATCTTCATTTTATTTATTGATGGTTAGTAACAGTTAGGGAAAGTAGAAAATTTAAAAGTTTTTTGTTTCATTTAATCCTTTACTCATCTGTTTTTCAGAATGATATTGAGGAGGTGATAAAATCATTTATGATCAAGGGGGAAGCCAAATTCAAGAATAAAGATGGAGAAAAGGTAAGTTGAATAGCCTTGTACCACACACTATAATGCCGGTGTCAGAAACTGTAACTTTATATTTACATTTAGCACTGGACCTCATGATAAGGCATTTCTGTTTAACAGTAATTTTCATATGCTCCATTTTTTTCTTTTTACCTTACTGCCTTTCCTGCCTTCACAAGATAGCATCAGGAGCAGATGAACGGTTGCTTCTTTTGCACACTTCCACTCTCAATCTGTCCTGTAAAACATACTGAAATTTGAGTTTACTATCCACAGCCAAGCCCTACTAACTTCTATCTGGGCTACCTTGACAAGCTCATATGCTCCAATGTTTTCTCCAATGCATACCTTTCACTCTCCCGTGTGTTCACACCTCAGTGCCTCAAAGCCTCCTTTATTCCACCCTTTCAAGCCCTCCTTAGGTCTCCCTCTTCTTCCAGTACACATATCTACACATTTTTCTACTTAAACAAATATTTTATATCACTATTACTGTGTTAGAGTTTTTATCTCAAATATAGTGCTGTGAAATGAAATGCATGGAATAGCAAGAATAGTAACTTCGGCAAGAAGATTTCTGACATGATCAGAAACCTAAGTGCCAACCAAATTTAGAGATTGTATTGCTGTGTTCAGACATAGGTTGAGAACTGCTTCTGAAGAGATTTATTGTATTCAAAAACTTTTTGCAGGCAAGACCTGTCTGCTTATTTGCCTATGATCTAACCCATTTCCCCCCAGTATCCTTTGCTACATGAATGTACAGTATATTTCCTGGAACTTAACTTTGATATCAGAATACCTTATGTTCATTCTTCATGTAATGTCAGTAGAAATAGGTTAGAAGAACTATTACACATATGACAGTCAGTGTGTTTGATATTTAAAAAACAAACTGAGCATGCTTTGCTAATTCTATGTTTGATAACATATTTCTGATATTATCTGAAACTGTGTTCTGTTGAGCCTACTTAAGGACTTGTATTCCAGTGTGAAGCAATATTAACCAGAATATCTGTCCATCATCTGTAACCAAAAATATCAACCTCATAATGACTTCCAAACCCCAGTAATAACTATCTTTGCCTCACTTAGCTTATAAGCAGCTCTTCCACTCCATTCTCACTTGTTTTCATGCATTGATGTGCATTTGTGCCCCATGATCAGTTTCTAGCCACTTCCCCTACCCATTTGCTTCCAGTAGCTCGTTGTCACTGGCTTGTGATCCTGTCATATTTACCCTCACTAGTTTGCTGTTACTTTTTCATGATTTTTCCTTTTCATACCTCTCACAGCCTCTAGCTTACTTTCTTTACCCCGTTAGAAGCATCTTCTATTCATGCAAACTAGCTCTCTAGTTGTTTGCATTGTTAGAGGCCTCCTTACTAGATGTACATGCACCTGGGGGGTTCCATCACCTTCAAAACAGGTTCTATAGTCTTCAGATTGCAAAAGTTACTCGAGTCATTTGATTGCACTGATATCCTAGCCATCATTCATACTCTTCATTTAGTTTCTGAGATCACTGTTCAGCATTCCTAATAACTTTACATCTACAAAGTACCCCTTTATTATATTCCTTAGATAATCTTCCTCAGGTAGAATTTACCAGATAGCTTCCCCTCCTGGACTTCATTCATAGACAGCTTCTACTCTTTCCCTACTTGGTGCTCTTTTTCATGATGTCATTAAATGGTATCTTTGCAGGTGATGCTTAGTCAACATGCACAGTTGTTGAAGGAGGAAAAGTTGGATATCCTGGTGTTCTGTAAGAGTGATGATGTTCATGAGTGTCAAAGTGACATCCATCTAAGTTATAACATGTAAGAATTTTCTTCGACTGTCTACTTTCTTGTAGGTCAGTATACTTAATTTTTGTTTGTCTTTGTGGGTAGAAGAGGAGGTCTCCTCTAAGGAATAAGGTATCTTTGCCCTTTGCTATCCTTTAGGAAAGAGGTTAGCAACCTCATTATTACAAAAAGCACTTGATCCACTCTCTTCTTACTGATAGTGTAACTGATTATAGATGGATAGATTGGTTTTTTATGTTCTCTTTTATCCTTTTATCAATTTGTTTATACATGATTAATCAAATATCCCAAGAACCATTTTTACAGTGCTGAATTGCAATCAGTAGCAGAGAAATGATGGCCTTGTTTGGAGGAAAGAGTTCCTCATTGAGGCTGTACTCCCTTTTGTCACCAGATGGTGATACAACCTTCCTGAAGGTGACTTTTAACTTGCAATGTAACCACAAGCAGTTGGAATCCAGTTTATTCATTTATTTATGATTACCCCAGGGCCAAATACTGTGACAGAGTCCTGATGTTACCTAGGTCCTTTCTAAATGCTTGTGCAACTCAAGGGTGTGCTACTTCTAGTAGCATGGAAATGTAGACTGCCATGGAGTGATAAGTTCTTTGATGAGACTCTACTCTCAGTAATACAGCCTTGCCCAAGGTGACATTTCACATGCATTGTAACGTCAAGTAGGCTGAACCTAGTAACACTTGTGGAATGTAGTAACACCCATATATGTTTGAATCCAATATATCATACCAATCATAAAACCCTCTAAACCACCCTACTCTCCCTGCTCTTACCATCCTTCATCATTTTTATCCACAGTATCCAAACTCAGCGAAAAACTTATCCATAACAGAATAAAAGAAAACATTCCCCTCTTATCCACTCGGTATGGCTTCAGACCCAAACACCACCACCACACTAAACACAACACGTTCTCAGTAGATTCATCCCCATTCCTGCACATTATTAGTTGCAGTAGACATCAACAAAGTATTTGATGCTGTGACCCAGCACCCCCTCTCACATGAAATGTTTGGACTTCCACAACAGTGACAAAAAGTGGTTAGCATATTTCATTGCTGGCTGCCATACCAGTCACCCACTGTGGTTTCACCTTTAAAACATTTAAACTCTGTGATCGAGTTTCCCAAGGAGTAGGTCTTTCTCAAACCCATTAATTTCTTCAAACCCAATCTCCCATTAAACAGGCAAGCCTCAACATGAAGGTCCTTTCATTTGCAGACGTCCTCACAATCACTTCTGAACACCTTGACACCACAAGGGCAACAACAAACATGTAGCACTACATTATGCAGTTGGAAAAGTGGCTCACCCAGAACAGGAAGTCAACATCTCCACAGAAATATTCAGTCATTCTTTATCCCCAAATAGAAATGAATCCCGCTCCCACCCTGTAGTCACCTTCAATGGAAACTCAGTTTCACTGAATAAAACATCAAGTATAGGTGTCATGTACAATACACACATAACATTTACTCTTTACACCAACAACATCAACACAAAGGAACACGCACTCAATTTCTTCTGAACACTGACTGACACCAGATTTAGACAGCAAAAAGAATCCCACAACACCCTTTGTAAAGAATTCATCCTTTTCCATGTTAAACTAATCCTCTCATGCCTAGAATTCCATCCTCTCAAAAGTTTTAAAGCATAGCTGCAAACTCTACAAAATAGCGCATTCAGAAAAATCTTTGGCTGCTTCGCACTACCAAACTCAACACCTTCACAATAAAACAAAGATCCTCTAAATTCAGTCCACCTCAGTGTGCTTGGCATTTGAAGTTTTGTGCAACAGCACTACAACCTTCTACTTACACATATACATACATTTACATATCAACATATACACACACATATATATGGGGGAGGAATGGGATGTATTTAGGGAATCAGTGATGGATTGCACAAAAGATGCTTGTGGCATGAGAAGAGTGGGAGGTGGGTTGATTAGAAAGGGTAGTGAGTGGTGGGATGAAGAAGTAAGAGTATTAGTGAAAGAGAAGAGAGAGGCATTTGGACGATTTTTGCAGGGAAAAAATGAAATTGAGTGGGAGACGTATAAAAGAAAGAGACAGGAGGTCAAGAGAAAGGTGCAAGAGGTGAAAAAAAGGGCAAATGAGAGTTGGGGTGAGAGAGTATCATTAAATTTTAGGGAGAATAAAAAGATGTTCTGGAAGGAGGTAAATAAAGAGCGTAAGACAAGGGAGCAAATGGGAAATTCAGTGAAGGGTGCAAATGGGGAGGTGATAACAAGTAGTGGTGATGTGAGAAGGAGATGGAGTGAGTATTTTGAAGGTTTGTTGAATGTGTTTGATGATAGAGTGGCAGATATAGGGTGTTTTGGTCGAGGTGGTGTGCAAAGTGCGAGGGTTAGGGAAAATGAGTTGGTAAACAGAGAAGAGGTAGTAAAAGCTTTGCGGAAGATGAAAGCCGGCAAGGCAGCAGGTTTGGATGGTATTGCAGTGGAATTTATTAAAAAAGGGGGTGACTGTATTGTTGACTGGTTGGTAAGGTTATTTAATGTATGTATGACGGAGTTTGGTAAAGTGTGTGGAAGAAGAAAGTTAAGAGTAAATGTGAATAAGAGCAAGGTTATTAGGTACAGTAGGGTTGAGGGTCAAGTCAATTGGGAGGTGAGTTTGAATGGAGAAAAACTGGAGGAAGTGAAGTGTTTTAGATATCTGGGAGTGGATCTGTCAGCGGATGGAACCATGGAAGCGGAAGTGGATCATAGGGTGGGGGAGGGGGCGAAAATTTTGGGAGCCTTGAAAAATGTGTGGAAGTCGAGAACATTATCCCGGAAAGCAAAAATGGGTATGTTTGAAGGAATAGTAGTTCCAACAATGTTGTATGGTTGCGAGGCGTGGGCTATGGATAGAGTTGTGCGTAGGAGGATGGATGTGCTGGAAATGAGATGTTTGAGGACAATGTGTGGTGTGAGGTGGTTTGATCGAGTAAGTAACGTAAGGGTAAGAGAGATGTGTGGAAATAAAAAGAGCGTGGTTGAGAGAGCAGAAGAGGGTGTTTTGAAATGGTTTGGGCACATGGAGAGAATGAGTGAGGAAAGATTGACCAAGAGGATATATGTGTCGGAGGTGGAGGGAACGAGGAGAAGAGGGAGACCAAATTGGAGGTGGAAAGATGGAGTGAAAAGGATTTTGTGTGATCGGGGCCTGAACATGCAGGAGGGTGAAAGGAGGGCAAGGAATAGAGTGAATTGGAGCGATGTGGTATACAGGGGTTGACGTGCTGTCAGTGGATTGAATCAAGGCATGTGAAGCGTCCGGGGTAAACCATGGAAAGCTGTGTAGGTATGTATATTTGCGTGTGTGGACGTGTGTATGTACATGTGTATGGGGAGGGTTGGGCCATTTCTTTCGTCTGTTTCCTTGCGCTACCTCGCAAACGCGGGAGACAGCGACAAAGTATAAAAAAAAAAAAAAAAAAAAAAAAAAAATGACTCATGGTGAGGTGCCTGAGGATTGGCGGAATGCGTGCATAGTGCCATTGTACAAAGGCAAAGGGGATAAGAGTGAGTGCTCAAATTACAGAGGTATAAGTTTGTTGAGTATTCCTGGCAAATTATATGGGAGGGTATTGATTGAGAGGGTGAAGGCATGTACAGAGCATCAGATTGGGGAAGAGCAGTGTGGTTTCAGAAGTGGTAGAGGATGTGTGGATCAGGTGTTTGCTTTGAAGAATGTATGTGAGAAATACTTAGAAAAGCAAATGGATTTGTATGTAGCATTTATGGATCTGGAGAAGGCATATGATAGAGTTGATAGAGATGCTCTGTGGAAGGTATTAAGAATATATGGTGTGGGAGGCAAGTTGTTAGAAGCAGTGAAAAGTTTTTATCAAGGATGTAAGGCATGTGTACGTGTAGGAAGAGAGGAAAGTGATTGGTTCTCAGTGAATGTAGGTTTGCGGCAGGGGTGTGTGATGTCTCCATGGTTGTTTAATTTCTACAACACACAGGGAATACGTGGGAAGTATTCTTTCTTCCCTATCCCCAGGGATAATATTATATACAAAGGCAAAGGGGATAAGAGTGAGTGCTCAAATTACAGAGGTATAAGTTTGTTGAGTATTCCTGGTAAATTATATGGCAGGGTATTGATTGAGAGGGTGAAGGCATGTACAGAGCATCAGACTGGGGAAGAGCAGTGTGGTTTCAGAAGTGGTAGAGGATGTGTGGATCAGGTGTTTGCTTTGAAGAATGTATGTGAGAAATACTTAGAAAAGCAAATGGGGATAGGGGGGAAAGAATACTTCCCACGTATTCCCTGCGTGTCGTAGAAGGCGACTAAATGGGAAGGGAGCGGGGGGCTGGAAATCCTCCCCTCTCTTTTTTTTTTTTTTTTTTTTCCAAAGGAAGGAACAGAGAAGGGGGCTGGATGAGGATGTTTCCTCAGAGGCCCAGTCCTCTGTTCTTAATGCTACCTCGCTGACGCAGGAAATGGCAAATAGTATGAAAGAAAGAAATTTATGGATCTGGAGAAGGCATATGATAGAGTTGATAGAGATGCTCTGTGGAAGGTACTAAGAATATATGGTGTGGGAAGCAAGATGTTAGAAGCAGTGAAAAGTTTTTATCGAGGATGTAAGGCATGTGTATGTGTAGGAAGAGAGGGAAGTGATTGGTTCTCAGTGAATGTAGGTTTGCGGCAGTGGTGTGTGATGTCTCCATGGTTGTTTAATTTGTTTATGGTTGGGGTTGATAGGGAGGTGAATGCAAGAGTTTTGGAAAGAGGGGCAAGTATGCAGTCTGTTGGGGATGAGAGAGCTTGGGAAGTGAGTCAGTTGTTGTTCGCTGATGATACAGCGCTGGTGGCTGATTCATGTGAGAAACTGCAGAAGCTGGTGACTGAGTTTGGTAAAGTGTGTGAAAGAAGAAAGTTAAGAGTAAATGTGAATAAGAGCAAGGTTATTAGGTACAGTAGGGTTGAGGGTCAAGTCAATTGGGAGGTAAGTTTGAATGGAGAAAAACTGGAGGAAGTAAAGTGTTTTAGATATCTGGGAGTGGATCTGGCAGCGGATGGAACCATGGAAGTGGAAGTGAATCATAGGGTGGGGGAAGGGGCGAAAATCCTGGGAGCCTTGAAGAATGTGTGGAAGTCGAGAACATTATCTCGGAAAGCAAAATTGGGTATGTTTGAAGGAATAGTGGTTCCAACAATGTTGTATGGTTGCGAGGCGTGGGCTATGGATAGAGTTGTGCGCAGGAGGATGGATGTGCTGGAAATGAGATGTTTGGGGACAATATGTGGTGTGAGGTGGTTTGATTAAGTAATGTAAGGGTAAGAGAGATGTGTGGAAATAAGAAGAGAGTGGTTGAGAGAGCAGAAGAGGGTGTTTTGAAATGGTTTGGGCACATGGAGAGAATGAGTGAAGAAAGATTGACCAATAGGATATATGTGTCGGAGGTGAAGGGAACGAGGAGAAGTGGGAGACCAAATTGGAGGTGGAAAGATGGAGTGAAAAAGATTTTGAGTGATCGGGGCCTGAACATGCAGGAGGGTGAAAGACGGGCAAGGAATAGAGTGAATTGGATCGATGTGGTATACTGGGGTCGACGTGCTGTCAATGGATTGAATCAGGGCGTGTGAAGTGTCTGGGGTAAACCATGGAAAGCTGTGTAGGTATGTATATTTGCGTGTGTGGACGTGTATGTATATACATGTGTATGGGGGTGGGTTGGGCCATTTCTTTCGTCTGTTTCCTTGCGCTACCTCGCAAAAGCGGGAGACAGCGGCAAAAAAAAAGAAAAAATAAAATATATATATATATATATATATATATATATGCAGTTTCTCACACATCAGCCACCAGCGTTGTATCATCAGCGAACAACAACTTTCACTTCCCAAGCTCTCTCATCCACAACAGACTGCATACTTGCTGCTCTTTCCAAAACTCTTGCATTCACTTCCCTAACAACCCCATCCATAAACAAATTAAACAACCATGGAGACATCACACACCACTGCCGCAAACCTACATTCACTGAGAACCTATCACTTTCCTCTCTTCCTACATGTACACATGCCTTACATCCTCAATAAAAACTTTTCACTGCTTCTAACAACTTGCCTCCCACACCATATATTCTCAATACCTTCCACAGAGCATCTCTATCAACTCTATCATATGCCTTCTCCAGATCCATAAATGCTACATACAAATCCATTTGCTTTTCTAAGTATTTCTTGCATACATTCTTCAAAGCAAACACCTGATCTACACATACTCTACCACTTCTGAAACCACACTGCTCTTCCCCAATCTGATGCTCTGTACATGCCTTCACCCTCTCAATCAATACCCTCCCATATAATTTACCAGGAATACTCAACAAACTTATACCTCTGTAATTTGAGCACTCACTTTTATCCCCTTTGCCTTTGTACAATGGCACTATGCAAGCATTCCGCCAATCCTTAGGCACCTCACCATGAGTCACACATACATTGAATAACTTTACCAACCAGTCATCAATACAGTCATCCCCTTTTTTGATAAATTCCACTGCAATACCATCCAAACCCACTGCCTTGCTGGCTTTCATCTTCTGCAAAGCTTTTACTACCTCTTCTCTGTTTACCAAATCATCCTCCCTGACCCTCTCACTTTGCACACCACCTCGACCAAAACACCCTATATCTGCCACTCTATCATCAAACACATCAACAGACCTTCAAAATACTCACTCCATCTCCTCACATCACCACTACTTGTTATCACCTCCCCATTAGCCCCCTTTACTGAAGTTCCCATTTGTTCTCTTGTCTTACGCACTTTAGTTACCTCCTTCCAAAACATCTTTTTATTCTCCCTAAAATTTAATGATATTCTATCACCCCAACTCTCATTTACCCTCTTTTTCACCTCTTGCACCTTTCTTTTGACCTCCTGCCTCTTTCTTTTATACATCTCCCACTCATTTGCATTATTTCCCTGCAAATATCATCCAAATGCCTCTCTCTTCTCTTTCACTAATAATCTTACTTCTTCATCCCACCACTCACTACCCTTTCTAATCTGCCCACCTCCCACGCTTCTCATGCCACTAGCATCTTTTGTGCAAGCCATCACTGCTTCCTTAAATACATCCCATTCCTCCCCCACTCCCCTTATGTCCTTTGTTCTCACCTTTTTCCATTCTGTACTCAGTCTCTCCTGGTACTTCCTCACACAAGTCTCCTTACCAAGCTCACTTACTCTCACCACTCTCTTCACCCCAACATTCTCTCTTCTTTTCTGAAAACCTCTACAAATCTTCACCTTCACCTCCACAAGATAATGGCATCCCTCCAGTTGTACCTCTCAGCACATTAACATCCAAAAGTCTCTCTTACGCTCGCCTATCAGTTAACACGTAATCCAACAATGCTTTCTGGCCAACTCTCCTACTTACATACGTATACTTATGTATATCTCTCTTTTTAAACCAGGTATTCCCAATCACCAGTCCTTTTTCAGCACATAAATCTACAAGCTCTTCTCCATTTCTATTTACAACACTGAACACCCCATGTACACCATGTATGCATTACTCACCTTTGCATACAAATCACCCATCATTATAACCCGGTCTCGTGCATCAAATCTACTAACACACTCACTCAGTTGCTCCCAGAACACTTGCCTCTCATGATCTTCCTTCTCATGCCCAGGTGCATATGCACCAATAATCACCCATCTCTTTCCATCCACTTTCAGTTTTACCCATATCAATCTAGAGTTTACTTTTTTACACTCCATCACATACACACACCACTCCTATTTTAGGAGTAGTGCTACTCCTTCCCTTGCTCTTGTCCTCTCACTAACCCCTGACTTTACTCCCAAGACATTCCCAAACCACTCTTCCCCTTTACCCTTGAGCTTCGTTTCACTCAGAGCCAAAACATACACAGACATATACCTATACATACACATACACATTCATACTTGCTTGCCTTCATCCATTCCTGGCACTACCCCACCACAGGAAACAGCACAGCCATCCCCTGCTTCAGCAAGGTAGCGCCAGGAAAACGACAAAAAAGTCCACATTCGTTCACTTTCAGTCTCTAGCTGTCATGTGTAATGTACTGAAGCCACAGCTCCCTATCCACATCCAGGTCCCACAAACCTTTCCATGGTTTACCCCAGACGTTTCACATGCCCTGGTTCTGTCCATTGACAGCATGTTAACCCCAATGTATCACATCATTCCAATTCACTCTGTTTCTTCCTGTCCCAAAGGAGCCAACCTACTATGCCCCCATGTGGAGTGCACCCTTGATGATGCAGTAGCTCCATAAGATTTGTCCTTCAGTAGCATAATTGAATATATTGTTATTTAGTTATTGATGTATGGTTAACTCTGTGGATTTGTTTATATGATTACATCTGTAGATAGATAGTGGTAGTGTATGAAATGCCCTATGATTTTGTTAGCATAGTTCATAGAGATGTTACTTATGTTATGAAATATTTTTGGATTAATGAGTAGAAGGATTAGAGTAAAATATTTGTAATGTTAATGAACTTATTCTCACCTGAGATTGAAGAACTACACCTTGATGGCCACTCAGCCCATCGTGGTCTCCTTCATGCTGGAGAACCATGCAGAGGCAGCATACAACACTGAACTTATTGTAAGTGAAAACCAAAGTAGATCTTTGATTTAAAAGTGTTCATTTTCCCTTTTTGTTCTGCAAATATGAGTACAATGGGCAAAAAGTGTACATTTAATGAGTGAAAAATTTGAGGATATATTAAGTTAGTTGATAGCCTTCCAAAGTTTTTTCAGTGAAGGTATTCATACCAGCTCTTTGACTGACTCTGATCTGATTAACATAGTTTAGCTGGTTGACATCAGGTTTAGAACAGTAAGATAGTTTCAGGAATGCAACCAGATTACTGGCATGAAAGCTTTACCCATTCACTACTTATTCTATCCTCCAAGTTACCCCATGCACGTTAAGAAAAAATTCAGTTTTTATCTGTTCTTAGAGAATGTCTCTTTATTAGATATTAGTGAAAAACTACCCAAAGAAGATGTACACTTTCCTCCATCTTGTTGTGGGAGGGAGTTGACTGTTGGCTGTGGGGACCCTGGATAGCAACACAGATCTCCCATATCTATGGAAGTTCATGATATTATGTTTACACTTACCACTTAACACACTTTATGGTTTTTTACCATACGTGATTTTACTCATCCTATGCATATCATTTACATATTTCTTTTACAATTTACATATTTTTTTATATTTTGTATTGTATGGTCATTAATGAAACAAATGTAAATATACAAATTAAGGGTCAGAAACACTTTATGGACAAAATTAAAGGAATGGAACTTATAAACTACCATGAAAGACTGAAAACACTGCAACTATGTAGCCTAGAAGGAAGAGAAAAATGTATGATAAGCTGTGCCTGGCAACAAATTGAAGTTATAAATGAAAATGTATTAAGCCTGAAAGCTTATCAAGGAAGATACAAAGCTTTTGAGTCGTCAAGAATATCAAGGAACCCACCAAGAATATATCAGACAAATATATAGAACAGTTCATTTAGGAAGGTAGAATGACTATTCAGCATACAGCCAGGGGAAATAGAAACATTCATGAAACAACCACAGAAGCTAGTATAAGAGTGCTTGACATGTGGTTAAAATCAGACCCAGATAAAGCAAAAATAGTTGAATGTGTAATATAGGTGGCAAGACGTGGTAAGTGCTTCATGCTAGCCATGCTATTTTGGCCAACTCTCATCATAGGTACTTGAAGGTAAGAAAATAGTCTTTCAGTAAGCACTGCATCAGCGCCTGTAAGAGAACAAATCTATAAGGTAATGTTTTTATGTGAGACATTGGACCTAATATATATAAGTTATACACAAACCAACAGGAGACAGCAATGCTGACTTACTTTTTACGAATGACAGAGCACTCAATACAGACATTGAAGTATATAGAACTGTCATCTCATATCATTAAATCAGAAATTTCTGCTGTTATTAATGTAGATATGAATAAAGACTGACAAAATGAAGCAAGGGATGACATAGGTAATGTAACCAACTTAAGTTTCTATCCTGACAAAATGAATTGGAATGAAGGCAACAGTATGATAGCAAATACAAAGTGGAGTGAATTCCTTAACAGCAGTGATGCAAGAATAAATACAGCCTTTTATTATCAGTGTATAAAGTAATCGATTTCAAGATTAGTGACATAAGAAAGGAGAATGATGATATGGAAAGAAAAGTAATGAGAATCAGAAAATAGTGGATGAGTAGAAATTACTTAGATATACAGTAAGCAGAGACAGGGCAGGAGAGCTATCAGAGAAAATGAGAGATTTTGATTGGGAAATAATGGAGTCATATAGAGGAGAACAGAATGTATGTGTGAGGGATGTGTTCCAAAGCAAAGTATGTTTATATCAGAATCAAATATTACAAATAGAATAAGGATGCATTCCTTAGACTAATCTGTATTTAATCCTCTGAATCACTCTCACAAATGTGATAAAACTCTGATAATAGATAATGATAGATTTCAGTAAAACGTTGTACTGTGTGACATCATCAGTACTTACCAACAAAAGCAGATGTAGTCTCAGGTGTATGGGGCAGTAGTTGGTCATGCTCTTAAAAATTGTATGGAGGTGCTTGTTTCATTGTGCTATCCAGGTCATCATCTCTTGATAGCACAGGCAGGCAAACATCTATTGGAGAAGGCATGGGGCAATTCTCACCAGACAGCAAAAATGGTGAAGGCATGCTGGAGGGCCTGCTGATGCAGGTGAGTCAGCAGGTGTAGGGGTTGAGGTTGGCAGGCCAGGGTAGGCAGAGCAAGGTGTAATGAAATGCTTGATGGTGGACTGTATGACCAGTCATTGTATACTGAAAGATTGTCTTCACAAATGTTACACTTTGCAGCTGGTAGCACTGTTATGCACCCTTCCCACAAGTGTTCATACCACATGGTCCCTAGTGGCAAGCCATGTTAATATTATTATATTGCCTGCTTGAGAAAGTTAGGTTAGGTTTTTGTAGGTTATATTGATTTCAAAAATTTTTTTGAAACCTACTCCTATCATGCATCTGTGGTCTAAATTACTTCGTCTAAACATGGAGAATGTATTGATATCAGTTTTGTCTAACTCAATAAGGAAATAAGGGATAATATTGAACTTTTGAATTGCTCTTCCTTTGACATTCATATGACAGATAATGTAGGAAGGTACCAAGTAAACAGCAGATCTGAATAGGGTTAAATTCTTCTAACACTGAAAAGGTATATCTAAAGAAAACTAAAGTGCTTTTTCTTTTTCAGATTGACAGTCATGGTGATCTTGCTGCTTCTGAGTCCACAAATGGCATTACTTGTGAGAACCTAAACAGAATAAAGAAGATCAGATGTGAAATTACAACCATCTTTATGACCAACTCAAAGGTATGTTCTATGAAGCTTACACTTCTCTGGTATTTTATTTTGCCACTGCCATAAAGTATGTCTGTGACTATAGGTGTATGTGTAACTTATGCCCTTTCCTACATTCTTAGTAAGCTTGGGTTTTGAAGCATTTTTTTTATATTCAGGTCAACAGGTAAAGCAGTAGTGGAGAAAGCTGAGAATTTCAGGAAAATGTGTGGGTCATTAATGTAAAAGTAAAGAAAATTCTTGTATAGAAATTAGCAGAGCCTGTGCAAACCTCACCTGACTCTCCCTGGCAACCAACATTTACATCATATTCACTGTTGTAGTAGATATATATCAATGATATCATCATCTGTAACCGAATCATCCTTATGACTCAGATTTTTTTTTTTTTTTTTTTTTTGCTTTGTCGCTGTCTCCCGCATTTGCGAGGTAGCGCAAGGAAACAGACGAAAGAAATGGCCCAACCCACCCCCATACACATGTATATACATACGTCCACACACGCAAATATACATACCTACACAGCTTTCCATGGTTTACCCCAGACGCTTTACATGCCTTGATTCAATCCACTAACAGCACGTCAACCCCGGTATACCACATCGCTCCAATTCACTCTATTCCTTGCCCTCCTTTCACTCTCCTGCATGTTCAGTCCCCGATCACACAAAATCTTTTTCACTCCATCTTTCCACCTCCAATTTGGTCTCCCTCTTCTCCTCGTTCCCTTCACCTCCGACACATATATCCTCTTGGTCAATCTTTCCTCACTCATTCCCTCCATGTGCCCGAACCATTTCAAAACACCCTCTTCTGCTCTCTCAACCACGCTCTTTTTATTTCCACACATCTCTCTTACCCTTACGTTACTTACTCGATCAAACCACCTCACACCACACATTGTCCTCAAACATCTCATTTCCAGCACATCCATCCTCCTGCGCACAACTCTATCCATAGCCCACGCCTCGCAACCATACAACATTGTTGGAACCACTATTCCTTCAAACATACCCATTTTTGCTTTCCGAGATAATGTTCTCGACTTCCACACATTCTTCAAGGCTCCCAGAATTTTCGCCCCCTCCCCTACCCTATGATTCACTTCCGCTTCCATGGTTCCATCCGCTGCCAGATCCACTCCCAGATATCTAAAACACTTCACTTCCTCCAGTTTTTCTCCATTCAAACTCACCTCCCAATTGACTTGACCCTCAACCCTACTGTACCTAATAACCTTGCTCTTATTCACATTTACTCTTAACTTTCTTCTTTCACACACTTTACCAAACTGTCACCAGCTTCTGCAGCTTCTCACATGAATCAGCCACCAGCGCTGTATCATCAGCGAACAACAACTGACTCACTTCCCAAGCTCTCTCATCCCCAACAGACTTCATACTTGCCCCTCTTTCCAAAGCTCTTGCATTCACCTCCCTAACCACCCCATCCATAAACAAATTAAACAACCATGGAGACATCACACACCCCTGCCGCAAACCTACATTCACTGAGAACCAATCACTTTCCTCTCTTCCTACACGCACACATGCCTTACATCCTCGATAAAAACTTTTCACTGCTTCTAACAACTTGCCTCCCACACCAAATATTCTTAATACCTTCCACAGAGCATCTCTATCAACTCTATCATATGCCTTCTCCAGATCCATAAATGCTATATACAAATCCATTTGCTTTTCTAAGTATTTCTCACATACATTCTTCAAAGCAAACACCTGATCCACACATCCGCTACCACTTCTGAAACCACACTGCTCTTCCCCAATCTGATGCTCTGTACATGCCTTCACCCTCTCAATCAATATCCTCCCATATAATTTACCAGGAATACTCAACAAACTTATACCTCTGTAATTTGAGCACTCACTCTTATCCCCTTTGCCTTTGTACAATGGCACTATGCACGCATTCCGCCAATCCTCAGGCACCTCACCATGAGTCATACATACATTAAATAACCTTACCAACCAGTCAACAATACAGTCACCCTCGTTTTTAATAAATTCCACTGCAATACCATCCAAACCTGCTGCCTTGCCGGCTTTCATCTTCCGCAAAGCTTTTACTACCTCTTCTCTGTTTACCAAATCATTTTCCCTAACCCTCTCACTTTGCACACCACCTCGACCAAAACACCGTATATCTGCCACTCTATCATCAAACACATTCAACAAACCTTCAAAATACTCACTCCATCTCCTTCTCACATCACCACTACTTGTTATCACCTCCCCATTTGCGCCCTTCACTGAAGTTCCCATTTGCTCCCTTGTCTTACGCAATCATCCTTATGACTCAGATGTATTTACTTATTAGTTACTACCTTTTTGTACATTCTTGGAGCTTCATCTTCTGAACTTTCTCTCCTGTCATACTACTTTTTTAAACTTTTGTCTTTTGTTTTTCCTCCTTGATATAAGGTTTACCTTGTTAAAGAACTTCTCATTGCGAAGGAGTATATCACACCCATTAGCTGCAGAAGCTTCTGAAAGGAGATCCTGGGAATACCAGAGTGGGGTCCTCGAGCAATTATGAATAAAGAAATGAACCTTCTTCCTCAGAAATTTTCTTTAACTAATCTGAGTAGCTTTCTGCTACTTCAATATCAGCACAGGAAACCTCTTCAGTCATGTGGATGTTATGGAAACTGTGATGCATCTTAAACCTCTCAAATCACCCATCACTTGTATCAGATGTCTGAGTTGTCTTGCCTCCTCACTCATCGAGTGATTATATGGTATCGTTGATAATTGACATATTCTCACAATTGCTTGACACTTCACATGGAGGATGAATACAGCACCAACTCAGATGATGTTTGTGACCTTAAGGATCACTTTGGAGATGGTGACCAAAGTTCAGAAGCAGCAGCAGAAGCAGATGTAAAAGGTGTATTATGTAAGACTGACAGGAGCTCCTGCTTTTATTCCATTTTGCTCCCAGTTTCATTGGGAAGACTAAATTATCTATTATTTTTTAGCAAAATTACAAATATGGTAGAGAAAAGGGAAAGAAATGGCACTCACTTTTTGGTTGGTCCCTGTTACATATCATCCCTGGCCTTTTCTATTTTTGCTAATTTCACAACATTCCTAGATATGGTCACAATGTTGTTATATATGGAAGCCATTAAATTCTTAGCTAACCTTTTCTGACATTCATATCAAAACAGATTTTTTTTTTACTGACAGGCTAAAGTTTTTGATTTCTACTTATTTCATCACATATCTCATTATTAGAAGTAACTTATTTTGCTCACAAACTTGAAATTCTAAAGAAATCGTATTTATTGTATGCAATTCTACATTGAGATCTTTTTCTTTTCTAGATGCAGTTCAATTTATCCATGACACCTGTTACTGAATTTTTTGATTCACTTGAACAAGGAGATGATGTTTTTTACATTAATGCTTCTGTAATAACCACTTCGGTCTTAGCTAATGCAGATGCAGCAACCAAGACATTCAAAATTCCTATTACAGTGGAGGGGACATTAGATCTGACAAAGTAAGTATGCTACTTAGTGATGACTTGGAAAGTTATTAATCTGTGTAAAAGAAAGAATGTGATAGTGAAGTGATAAAGTGCTGTAAATCTAAGTCTGAAAACCACCCAGCACATTAGTCACATTATCTCAGAATGGACAACAGTACAATGGTGTCCATTGAATTCTCAAAGTCTTTCAGAGTTGGATCTTAGACATTCAAAGTTGTATGCCATTTACACTTTGAGACTGGTGTAGTTGTGCTTGTTGATGGAAGTAGTTTAGGTTTTTTGTTGTCCTTACCCTCCACTTCACCAAAATAATAATCAGGGTCATCTTTGTCCTCATGTTTCTGTGTAGAATAGTTCAGTTTCTTCCTGAGCTGCTGTTCTCATCCTCTTGACTCCACATGTAATTGAATTAGGGAAGAGGAACACTTTTTTTTGATAAACACCAAGACATAGATGTTTTTTAGTTACTAATCTTTTGAAGGTGTTGGTATTTATTACTGTGTAAGAGGTTGTATGCTATAACTGAGTAACAAAGTCTTTGCAAAATTAGAATCACATATGTAGGATTTGAGTAATCATTAGGTAGCAAGGCCAAGTTTGTGCAGTACACTGATGAATTTCATACTTCTGCCCAACAGAGAGCCTTCATTTCCAGGCATCGTGTACTATAATAGTTCATCTTACTATGAAGTACCTTCTGAGGCCAAGGTAGAGGAAGAACTTGGGCCAGAAATTATCCACAAATACAAGATATTTAATGGGAATAAATTTTCTATTTACAAGACTCAGGTTACCATAATGTGGCCACTCAAGATTCAAGGTAAAATTCTTACTTTCTCAATTATATACAGAAATTCTGAAAAGCATATTAGTATAATGACTAAAGTGATACCGATTGACGGTTAAGTGCAATTTTGTAAGTGCAGAGCACTAAAGTAATATTGATACCAAACTTTCTCATGTCGCAAGACACATCTTGGCATACCTGGCTTTTACCAGATTTGCATTTCTTAGACATGTACAGCGTTTGTTTATATTATTCACAGTGTCCTGTATTTCAGTAACTCAGTTTATTGTACAGAATTGATTTTGATAATGCCTGAATATATTTCAGATATAATTAGGCAGGCAGGTTCTGTCTGTCTCTCCCTCCTGCAAACATACAGTTTCTCATTTCACAAATATCATATGATGACGTGTAACTCACATAACTTGTTCTTTGTAACTTAAGATTTTCATGCAGTGAGTGCTGTGTCTGTCTGTCTGTCTGTCTGGGATAAACCTTGGAAAGTTTTGTGGGGCCTGGATGTGGAAACAGAGCTGTGGTTTCGGTGCATTTTACATGATAGCTAGAGTGTGAATGAATGTGGCCTTTGTTGTCTTTTCCTAGCACTACCTCATGCACATGCGGGGGGAGGAGGTTGTTATTTCATGTGTGGCGAGGTGGCGATGGGAATGAATAAAGGTAGACAGTATGAATTATGTACATGTGCATATATGTATATGTCTGTGTGTGTATATATATGTATACATTGAGATGTATAGGTATGTATATTTGTGTGTGTGGACGTATATGTATATACATGTGTATGTGGATGGGTTGGGCCATTCTTTCGTCTGTTTCCTTGCGCTACCTCGCTAACGCGGGAGACACACTTTACCGATTTCAGTCACCAGCTTCTGCAGTTTCTCACCCGAATCAGCCACCAGCTCTGTATCATCAGCGAACAACAACTGACTCACTTCCCAAGCTCTCTCGTCTACAACAGACTGCATACTTGCTGCTTTTTCCAAAACTCTTGCATTCACCTCCCTAACAACCCCATCCACAAACAAATTGAAAAACCTTGGGGACGTCATGCACCCCTGCCGCAAACCAACATTCCCTGAGAACCAATCACTTTCCTCTTGTCCTACACGTACACATGCCTTACATCCTTGATAAAAACTTTTCACTGCTTCTAACAAGTTGCCTCCCACACCATATATTCTTAATACCTTCCACAGAGCATCTCTATCAACTCTATCATATGCCTTCTCCTGATCCATAAATGCTACATACAAATCCATTTGCTTTTCTAAGTTTTTTTTTTTTTTTTTTTTTTTTTTCAAACTATTCGCCATTTCCCGCGTTAGCGAGGTAGCGTTAAGAACAGAGGACTGGGCCTTTTTTGGAATATCCTCACCTGGCCCCCTCTGTTCCTTCTTTTGGAAAATTAAAAAAAAAAAACGAGAGGGGAGGATTTCCAGCCCCCCGCTCCCTCCCCTTTTAGTCGCCTTCTACGACACGCAGGGAATACGTGAGAAGTATTCTTAATCCCCTATCCCCAGGGATATATATATATATATATATATATATATATATATATATATATATATATATATGTATGGTTGTATGATTGCGAGGCGCGGGAGGGTGGATGTGCTGGAAATGAGATGTTTGAGGACAATATATGGCGTGAGGTGGTTTGGTCGAGTAAGTAATGTAAGGGTAAGAGAGATGTGTGGAAATAACAAGAGCGTGGTTGAGAGAGCAGAAGAGGGTGTTTTGAAATGGTTTGGGCACATGGAGAGAATGAGTGAGGAAAGATTGACCAAGAGGATATATGTGTCGGAGGTGAAGGGAACGAGGAGAAGTGGGAGACCAAATTGGAGGTGGAAAGATGGAGTGAAAAAGATTTTGAGTGATCAGGGCCTGAACATACAGGAGGGTGAAAGGCGGGCAAGGAATAGAGTGAATTGGATAGATGTGGTATACCGAGGTTGACGTGCTGTCAGTGGATAGAATCAGGGCATGTGAAGCGTCTGGGGTAAACCATGGAAAGTTCTGTGGGGCCTGGATGTGGAAAGGGAGCTGTGGTTTCGGGCATGGATTTGTATGTAGCATTTATGGATCTGGAGAAGGCATATGATAGAGTTGATAGAGATGCTCTGTGGAAGGTATTAAGAACATATGGTGTGGGAGGTAACTTGTTAGAAGCATTGAAAAGTTTTTATCAAGAATGTATATATATATATGTATATAGAAGGGGGTGGGGAACATGGACCTGGAAGCCTACCTCTCTCATATTTCAATTTCTAAATGTTGGATCAAATTGTCCTCTTTCCTTTTATTTTATTTTATTTATTGATTTATGTTTACACTAGGAACCCGTCTGATAAGATCTTGGTGTTACTCCATGACCCCTTCTCTAAGGACCCTTACTTCTGCAAGGTGTGCTACACTCAGCCTTAGAGGCAAGATGAACTCCCTTGAAGTGAGAAGTTCTGTGATTCAATTGTACTCAGTTTCATCAACTGACAGTGATGCAGCCTTGCCAAAGGTGACTTTTCACCCATGGTGTAACTCCAAGCAGGCAGAATCTAGTTGTGCCCTAGAAGTGTAAACACTAATATTGTAAAAGCCATTTCTTTTATTCTAATAGATAACTGCATCTTTTGAAATGCAGTACATTGTTGGGGTTAATATTTTAGCCATGATTTTCTTGTCAGGTAAATACCTCTTCTACCTGCTGAATGATCCCGATTTTGAAAACATCATATCTAACTGTGTCTCTTTGAATGGAAAAGTTAACCCTTACAACTTGAAAAAGAATGTATCTATCCCAAGTAATCAAAGGGAGGTCTTCTCAGGGCTTGCTGAAGGAAAGATGAAAGCGACATATGACAGGTTAGTGTCTGTAAGATGGTATTTGTTCTTGTAAAATAATTTTGAATCAATGCAAATTTAATTGTTAGTTCTGTTAATCTTCACCAGTTCGCAAAAGAAATTTGTATTTTTTCTTCAGGGGCAATCTGTCTTCTGTTGAGATATATTTGCTTACCATGACTTAGATAAAATTTCGACAAATCTTACTTCTGTGGATTGAATTGATAAAATTTCAACAAATCTTACTTCCATGGAGTGAATTGACCTTGTCTGCTGTAGTTCTCATCAAAGATATCTCATGATGTTAAATTGTGATCCACTTAGATTCAGACACCTAACTTGGAATTACATAAGGATTAATTATGATCACTGTAAGGATTCATTAATGAGATTCCAGATAAGGTTACACGCCCCCCATCCTAGTACCCCAAGAACTGAAACATGATCATCACCTGCCCTGATCCTTGTAACCTGATAGCAGAAGGCCCTGCAGTTCCCTTAGGCCATCCAAAGCTTAGGTAGAGAGCATCATAACCCTTGTATATGTGGTCATATGATCGTGACAGTTTTTTTAAGAACTAATTCGAAAGCATTTTCTCATGTTTAAAAACTTAAAGACTGTGACAGTGTCTTTGATGAACAGTGCAACATACATTAGTGTGTTCAGTACGACAGACATTAGTGTATTTAGCATGAAAATTGAAATTTACTAGTTTTCATATTATGCATTTGTGATTTTTGAAGGTTTAGTGGTATATGTATGTTGCCTTTTTATATCATTGTCCCCCACCTGCAGAAATTTCAGTGATCACTCTTCTTGATCGGTAAAGAAATGGATGTAGAGAGATGACATAAAGACTGTATTCTTCTAAGACTGATATCATGAAAATATTTTGTTTACTTAATGTATCATTCACTGTCATCATGTGTTTCTGTCAGGAGTACCCGAGACTCAGGTTTGATGGGAATGATAGAGTATACGGAGCTTGATTGCAATTTTGAGGAAATTTCAGCAGGTGGAGAGTTGTTCATCACACTGAGATCACGCTTAGTACAGAGGACAATAACAGAGGTAGGCCAATCAAGATATTTACATTTACTTATAATTTTAAAGGTTATTTCCTTCAAATATCATGATTCTTCTCAATGAAACAGGCTCAGATATCTGTCTTATCTTTCTATCTGTCTATCTTTTTTTGTCATACATATTTGCCATTTCCTGCATTAGCGAGGTAGTGCTCGAAACAGAGGACTGAGCCTTAGAGGGAATATCCTCACTTGGCCCTATACTCTGGGGTAAACCATGGAAAGGTCTGTGGGGCCAGGATGTGGATAGGGAGCTGTGATTTCGGTGCATTACACATGACAGCTAGAGACAGAGAGTGAACGAATGTTGCCTTTTTTTGTCTGTTTTCCTGGTGCTACCTCGCTGGAGCAGGGGGTAGCGATGCTGTTTCATGTGGGGTAAGATTGCGCAGGGAATGGATAGAGGCAAGTAAATATGAATATGTACATGTGCATATATATATATATATATATGACTGAGTTTGGTAAAGTGTGTGAAAGAAGAAAGTTAAGAGTAAATGTGAATAAGAGCAAGGTTATTAGGTACAGTAGGGTTGAGGGTCAAGTCAATTGGGAGGTGAGTTTGAATGGAGAAAAACTGGAGGAAGTGAAGTGTTTTAGATATCTGGGAGTGGATCTGGCAGCGGATGGAACCATGGAAGCGGAAGTGGATCATAGGGTGGGGGAGGGGGCGAAAATTCTGGGAGCCTTGAAGAATGTGTGGAAGTCGAGAACATTATCTCGGAAAGCAAAAATGGGTATGTTTGAAGGAATAGTGGTTCCAACAATGTTGTATGGTTGCGAGGCGTGGGCTATGGATAGAGTTGTGCGCAGGAGGATGGATGTGCTGGAAATGAGATGTTTGAGGACAATGTGTGGTGTGAGGTGGTTTGATCGAGTAAGTAACGTAAGGGTAAGAGAGATGTGTGGAAATAAGAAGAGCGTGGTTGAGAGAGCAGAAGAGGGTGTTTTGAAATGGTTTGGGCACATGGAGAGAATGAGTGAGGAAAGATTGACCAAGAGGATATATGTGTCAGAGGTTGAGGGAACGAGGAGAAGAGGGAGACCAAATTGGAGGTTGAAAGATGGAGTGAAAAAGATTTTGTGTGATCGGGGCCTGAACATGCAGGAGGGTGAAAGGAGGGCAAGGAATAGAGTGAATTGGAGCGATGTGGTATACCGGGGTTAACGTGCTGTCAGTGGATTGAATCAAGGCATGTGAAGCGTCTGGGGTAAACCATGGAAAGCTGTGTAGGTATGTATATTTGCGTGTGTGGACGTATGTATATACATGTGTATGGGGGTGGGTTGGGCCATTTCTTTTGTCTGTTTCCTTGCGCTACCTCGCAAACACGGGAGACAGCGACAAAGCAAAAAAAAAAAAAAAAAAAATATATATATATATATATATATATATATATATATATATATATATATATATATATATATATATATATGTACATGTGCATATATATATATATATATATATATATATATATATATATATATATATATATATATATATATATATATATATATATTTTTTTTTTCATACTATTCGCCATTTCCCGCGATAGCGAGGTAGCGTTAAGAACAGAGGACTGGGCCTTTGAAGGAATATTCTCACCTGACCCACTTCTCTGTTACTTCTTTTGGAAAAAAAAAAAAAAAAGAAAAATGAGAGGGGAGGATTTCCAGCCCCCCGCTCCCTTCCCTTTTAGTCGCCTTCTACGACACGCAGGGAATACGTGGGAAGTATTCTTTCTCCCCTATCCCAAGAGATAATATATATATATATATATATATATATATATATATATATATATATATTTTTTTTTTTTTATTATACTTTGTCGCTGTCTCCCGCGTTTGCGAGGTAGCGCAAGGAAACAGACGAAAGAAATGGCCCTACCCCCCCCCCATACACATGTATATACATACGTCCACACACGCAAATATACATAACTACACAGCTTTCCATGGTTTACCCCAGACGCTTCACATGCCCTGCTTCAATCCACTGACAGCACGTCAACCCCGGTATACCACATCGCTCCAATTCACTCTATTCCTTGCCCTCCTTTCACCCTCCTGCATGTTCAGGCCCCGATCACACAAAATCTTTTTCACTCCATCTTTCCACCTCCAATTTGGTCTCCCTCTTCTCATTGTTCCCTCCACCTCCGACACATATATCCTCTTGGTCAATCTTTCCTCACTCATCCTCTCCATGTGCCCAAACCACTTCAAAACACCCTCTTCTGCTCTCTCAACCACGCTCTTTTTATTTCCACACATCTCTCTTACCCTTACGTTACTCACTCGATCAAACCACCTCACACCACACATTGTCCTCAAACATCTCATTTCCAGCACATCCATCCTTCTGCGCACAACTCTATCCATAGCCCACGCCTCGCAACCATACAACATTGTTGGAACCACTATTCCTTCAAACATACCCATTTTTGCTTTCCGAGATAATGTTCTCGACTTCCACACATTCTTCAAGGCCCCCAGGATTTTCGCCCCCTCCCCCACCCTATGATCCACTTCCGCTTCCATGGTTCCATCCGCTGCCAGATCCACTCCCAGATATCTAAAACACTTCACTTCCTCCAGTTTTTCTCCATTCAAACTCACCTCCCAATTGACTTGACCCTCAACCCTACTGTACCTAATAACCTTGCTCTTATTCACATTTACTCTTAACTTTCTTCTTCCACACACTTTTCCAAACTCAGTCACCAGCTTCTGCAGTTTCTCACATGAATCAGATATATATATATATATATATATATATATATATATATATATATGTATCTGTGTATGTGTATGTATATGTATGTTTATGTTGATGTATGTGTATGTATATAGCAAGTATATCGACATTTATGTGTATATATGTGTGTATGAGTGGATGGACCATTCCTCATCTGTTTCCTGGTGCTACCTTGCTGACACAGGAAACAGCGATTATGTATTATATATATATATATATATATATATATATATATATATTTTTTTTTTTTTTTATTTTGCTTTGTCACTGTCTCCCGCGTTAGTGAGGTAGCGCAAGGAAACAGACGAAAGAATGGCCCAACCCACCCACATACACATGTATATACATACATGTCCACACACAGCACATACACATACCTATACATCTCAATGTATATATATATACACACGCAGACATAAACATATATACCCATGTACATAATTCATACTGTCTGCCTTTATTCATTCCCATCGCCACCCCGCCACACATGGAATAACAACACCCTCCCCCCCCTCATGTGTGCGAGGTAGCGCTAGGAAGAGACAACAAAGGCCCCATTCGTTCACACTCAGTCTCTAGCTGTCATGTAATAATGCACCGAAACCACAGCTCCCTTTCTACATCCAGGCCCCACAGAACTTTCCATGGTTTACCCCAGATGCTTCACATGCCCTGGTTCAATCCATTAACAGCACGTCGTCCCCGGTATACCACAGCATTCCAATTCACTTTATTCCTTGCACGCCTTTCACCCTCCTGCATGTTCAGGCCCCGATCACTCAAAATCTTTTTCACTCCATCTTTCCACCTCCAATTTGGTCTCCCACGTCTCCTCATTCCCTCCACCTCTGACACATATATCCTCTTGGTCAATCTTTCCTCAGTCATTTTCTCCATGTGACCAAACCATTTCAACACACCCTCTTCTACTCTCTCAACCACACTCTTTTTATTACCACACATCTCTCTTACCCTATTATTACTTACTCAATCAAACCACCTCACACCACATATTGTCCTCAAACATCTCATTTCCAGGCACTTTACCATGATCCATACATACATTGAATATCCTTACCAACCAATCAACAACACAGTCACCCCCATTTATAATATATTCTATTGCAGTACTATCCAAACCTGCTGCCTTGCCGGATTTCACCTTCTGCAAAGCTTTCACTACCTCTTCTCTCTTAACCAAACCATTCTCCCTGACCCTCTCACTTTGCACACCACCCCAACCAAAGCACTCTATATCTGCCTCTCTATCATCAAACACATTCGACAGACCTTCAAAATACTCACTCCATCTCCTTCTTCCTCTTCACATCTACATTATATTTGAAATAGTTTGTGTCAAGCATTCTGAGATACAGTGTAATATTTGAACAGTGATATTACCTGATGTTTCTTTGTTTCTTTCATTACTGCCATGTTTCCCCTTTCTTTAATTCTCAACTTGTTATGAAGCAAAAAAGACAGCGTTTCTTACCAGCAGATTCTTTCAGCTAATATCTGAGAACAATTGATAGGTTTCTGGCAGTAAGAGTTTTATATTTGCTCATTGTCAATAGTGTTTAGAGGTGCTTGTGAATATAGTATCCTGCTTTAGACATTGGAAAAAATGCACTTTTTTTCAAGTAGGCTTGAATACTAGGCATATCACAGATAACAATTATCATACTCTCTTGCAACCCCACTTCTGCTCTCCCACAGTTAGGGATGGGAAGTGATCTGCGGAATGTATCATCATGGGCACAGTTGCAGGTGTTGCAGATGCCTCTTGGTGCTGATCCTCCAGCTTCCTCGCACACCTCTTTCATCACCACTGAGATATCTTACCAAAATGAATCTCCAGAATGGGTTGTATGTGAAGAAAACTGTTTTTGCTTGTCAGAGGGTATTTCCTAGGGCAACAGTATAGTTTATTATTGTACTGTTATTACAGCCATTACTATCAATCCCATATTAGGTATGATGGTAGTCATAGCCATAAGAAGCCGTCACTGTTGTTCTGTGTATCACAGTTCTTGCACCATATTCTATACTGCATATATTTTGTGTATCTGATTGCTTGCCATGACATTATCAACACACTTCTTTGATCTTCAGGTTCCCTGGTGGGTTTACCTTGTATCAGTACTTGGTGGCTTACTTGTGCTGGTTATAATCATTCTTATAATGTGGAAGGTAAGATCACACTTAGGGTGTTATGTTTGAAGGCTTGAAAGCAGTTCTTGAGATTGTATTGCTTGAGATTGTTTGTTTATGTCTCTATTGATATTTTGAAAGAAAAATTCTTTTTGTTAAGCTAAGTAATGAAGTAGCACAGAAATAGAATAAATAAATTCTTTATACTGGTACCATTATAGCAGATAGTAGGTAAAGACAAAATTGGATAGTATCATGAAAGTTACATTTCAGAGACTGATGTTCAGCAATATTCATGGCTTACTGTGTTTTAAACAAGTATCATCTTGTGGAAAATGTTTGAAAAATGAATGTTACACCAATATATATATGTTTTTATATGGAGATTGATAAACAGATAAATAGCAAGACTTAGATAGTTCTTTAGTATCAAAGATAGAATGACAATTTGAACTATTTTTAGTATATGTTGGATCATTAGTCTTAGTTTTATCATAAGGTAGATACCAACAGAAAATATATTAGAAATTGAAGATCATTCTTTCTCGTGAAAATGCTGATGCCAATATTGACTCTCAGTCCATAAGAACATGCCTAACTTTTGTGACAGACTTAGAATTAGAATTAGGAAGTATACACAGCCATTGAATGATTATATATTTAGATGAGCAATTACTTGCACTGAAAGCAAAAAAGTGGCACTCGATTTATAGAGTTGTGTAGTCTCTTGCCATAGTCACCCTTTGAGGGAGTTCCCAAAGGGAACAGGCATCGGAAATATAGATAGCTAGATAGATTACTTGCAACTTAATGATATGAAAGTCTTCTTAGCCTTGCACACATGCATTGCTTGTGCCAAGAAGTTATTGGGTTAGTGGTAATGGTGTCATATCCATATATCCACAATTAAACTTATTTAATATGCCATATTTGTCTTTTAGACAGACAGACAGATATTAGCATGAGAAAGGAAATGGTTTTTAAATGGAGGGAAAATGAAGTGGTAATCTCTGCAGTACCACAAAGATTGGAGGGAAAATGAAGTGGTAATCTCTGCAGTACCACAAAGATTGAAGAAAGTATGACTGTGATGTTAAGAAAAGGTTTGGGACTAAGCATAGTCCTACAATCTGTTACTCAAGGGTATGAAATCTAGTTGTAAAATAGATCAGATATCTGTAGGATTCATGGTGCTGAAATTAGCATTAGAGGGTTGCTTGTAGTGTTAGCAGATGGGATGGAGAAAATAATGCTGAAGTGTATAGATTTTGATATTTCAAGCACATATCCAGGAGTTGGTCAAGGGTGATATTGAATTATGTACTTGCTAATGTAATGAGGAAAAGCTCGAAACAAGATTGGTATATAAGAAAACATTTCAGATAGAATTTAGCCTTTTTTTGAGTTATTTGGATATTGAGCTAGAGACTGAGAGTGAACGAATGTGGCCTTTGCTGTCTTTTCCTATTACTATCTCACGCACATGGGGGGGAGGGGGTTGTTATTTCATGTGTGGCGGGGTGGCGATGGGAATGAATAAGGCAGACAGTGTGAATTATGTACATGTGTATATATGTATATGTCTGTGTGTGTATATATATATGTATACGTTTAGATGTATAAGTCTGTATATTTGCGTGTGTGGACGTGTATGTATATACATGTGTATGTGGGTGGGTTGGGCCATTCTTTTGTCTGTTTCCTTGTGCTACCTCGCTAACGCGGGAGACTGCAACAAAGCAAAATAATGATAATAGATTTTTATGAGATTGAAACATTTATTGTGCAGAAGGAAGTTTATTATGAGACCATTGACTATTTTTCAATGAAAATGTTTTTGATATTTGTTAATATAAAACATCTGATAGCAAAAATTGAGGGAGTTTCTTTGAATGAAGCAAGTTCAAATGCTTTTGCAGACAGAAAATTTCACCATTATAAACTTGTGTCTGTGTTTTAGGAAGGTGGAGAAACTGACATGTTTGTTTTGTTGGTTACTTATGTAAATCAGTAAAACAGTTGAATTGACATACATAAGAATTTATTTTACCCATTGAAAAGGGTTAGAATAATAGACATGAATATGAGTTTAGTTTTCCTTTGGAGGGATCAAGAAGGTTAGAGTAATTGTAAGACTGTACCAATCATCATTACTGTGAAGCAAGTTTATTGTATACTGTATAACTAAAGATGGGGGGTCACCTTTGCACCTTGCCCCTCTCCATATGCCTTTTGATGTAGTGTCACAAGATAGAATAAGCATAATACCTTAAAATGGTTTTATACAGTTTCTGGAGAGGATGCACAATGATAGGTTGGTTAATAAAACATATGGGAGTGAGGTAAAAGGAACTGACATGAGGGGAAGATACATGGGAGTGAGATAAAAGGGTAAAAGTAAGTGGAGGAAGGGGGAGACAGCTGACATCCTAGGAAATGAAAGGGAGGGACTGTATCAGGGAGAGGACTTGGGAAGATGGAAAGGAGATGGAGCATGCTATGGAGATGTAGATGTATTTGGATAGATGAGCGTAGAACTTTTCTGCGGTGGCTGTTCCTCAAGGGGAAATGAGGCGTCAGATATATAGATAGATAGATAATTAGATTAATGATCTTTATTACTCATTGGCTGTAAATGCTTTCAGTTGACAAGTATCTCTCACAAATATAATAAGGCAAGTATACATAAAAATCTTGCATGAAAATTTTTCTCATTCTTCAGGGTAGGATCTTTATCATTTCACCCTAATGTGAATAAGTGTAAAAGATGGGTGGAAGTTGGGACATTTTATCACGTAATTCAGTATTGTTGATATGGACCCAAATTTCACAGTTTTAATATACTGTGTATCTGTTTTGTATACATTCATGACAACTGTTAACTGGTGTCTTAAAAGATATGTTTTTATCTTATATGTAAATCTTTATAATGTACCCTGAATTCAATATTCAAATCAACATATTCATTACACATGAAGTCCTCCTTTCCACATTGTGATATTGTCTTAACTAGATTGTCATTCTTGATTGTGGTGAGAAATGAGAATAATCATAAAATCTTTATTTAGTTGTAAAATGCTTACTAAGTGAAATGCCAAGTCTGCAGTAACAGTGTCATCTCCTTCACAGTGTGGGTTCTTCAAACGTAAACGGGTGGAGAAACCTGATAGCATGGTAAGTTCAAGAAGAATGGCATTCTTTCTTTGATCACAGTTTTCTTTTCTCTGCAGGCGAGATTTATCTCCTCCAAATCTAAAGGATATTATTATTTTTCTGTACCATATATGTGTTTTTTGCTTTTAGAAGAAAGTGGTATATGTAGACTTTTCCCCAAAATTTAGGTGATAAGAGACTTAATGCAAAGATGTAGAGGAAACAGCAAGGCTGTGTTTTAAAGATATGAAAGAGGGAAGAATGAGTATAGAAGAATAAGAGTATGAAAGGTATAGTAGAGGACATTTGAAATAACAGTATTGTCAAGGCATATTCCTAATTTTTCATTATTTCATCAGGAATAGATTATCAGTAAAATAGCACATATATGAAAGCAATCAGAGGGAAAGCTTATTGAAAGGGGAAAGCTTATGTGAGGAGATGAATGATGAATTTAAGTGTAAATTTAAAGACATGCATTGCTGAGCCAGGGTACTAGATAATTAATACATAGATTGTTTTCGTTATTTGCATATAGGATTTGAATTAAATAATGCTGACATTGAATGGAAGAAATATAGGAGAAAGCACTGAAATACCCAGACAAGACATAAGCTCATTTGAGATGTATGGCCTGTTGGTGTTTTATCTTATGCAATAATTGTGCCAAAACACAAGACAGGCCATATGAGATATTTCTCAGGTACTTGCTTAAAGAGTGAACAACACTAAGGGAGTAAAAGAAAGCAATAATTGTGCCGATAATTAAAAAGAAAAAGAAAAATTGCATTAAATTGCTGACCATTGTCACTGATAGATGCACCAAATTATAGGTCAGTGTAACTGAGAGTCTATAAAGTTCTAGGAAAGAAGATAAGGAAGCAAGTAAATGAATTTATATGAAGGAAAACAAATGTAAGAGGTGGAAAACATAAATCCAGCAAAAAATTCTCCTGTTTGGAATCAGTGGTCTTTGATGATAAAGTCAGTGGTAACATTGTTAAAGTGTTAGATAGGGTTGCTTGTGTGTATTTGGACTGACGGAAGAAATTTAACACTGTCCATCACAGAAAAATGTTGAGAAAATAGATATAGGTAGACCAGTAGATATATATGTAGATAGATTTTGAGGTTGATGAAACAAAACTACCCTAATGGAAAGGCACAACAGGCACATTTAAGAGGTACCTTTTCAGACTGGATAAAATCAATAAGTATTGTTCTGCAAGGACAATTGTCCTTTCTAATCTCAGGAAGTGCCTGCAAAAAGAACTGAAATCATACCTAAGGATGCTTGCAGATAATGTTAAAATTAAAAGAATGAAGAAATATCCAGAATTTTGAGTTTAGATGTCAATACACTCCCTGCCGTTGATTCATTTGAACTCTTACCATAGAGTTCATGAGTGCAGTAATTGTTCTTGGATTTTGAAATGGCAGTTTTTTTTTGTTTTTTTTTGTTTATGTCGCTGTCTCCCGCGTTTGTGAGGTAGCGCAAGGAAACAGACGAAAGAAATGGCCCAACCCACCCCCATACATATGTATATACATACGTCCACACACGCAAATATACATATCTACACAGCTTTCCATGGTTTACCCCAGACGCTTCACATGCCCTAATTCAATCCATTGACAGCACGTCAACCCTGGTATACCACATCGATCCAATTCACTCTATTCCTTGCCCTCCTTTCCCCCTCCTGCATGTTCAGGCCCCGATCACACAAAATCTTTCTCTCCATCTTTCCACCTCCAATTTGGTCTCCCACTTCTCCTTGTTCCCTCCACCTCCGACACATATATCCTCATGGTCAATCTTTCCTCACTCATTCTCTCCATGTGCCCAATTTCAAAACACCCTCTTCTGCTCTCTCAACTACGCTCTTTTTATTTCCACACATCTCTCTTACCCTTACGTTACTTACTCGATCAAACCACCTCACACCACACATTGTCCTCAAACATCTCATTTCCTGCACATCCATCCTCCTGCGCACAACTCTATCCATAGCCCACGCCTCGCAACCATACAACATTGTTGGAACCACTATTCCTTCAAACATACCCATTTTTGCTTTCCGAGATAATGTTCTCGACTTCCACACATTCTTCAAGGCTCCCAGAATTTTTGCCCCCTCCCCCACCCTATGATCCACTTCCGCTTCCATGGTTCCATCCGCTGCCAGATCCACTCCCAGATATCTAAAACACTTTACTTCCTCCAGTTTTTCTCCATTCAAACTTACCTCCCAATTGACTTGACCCTCAACCCTACTGTACCTAATAACCTTGCGCTTATTCACATTTACTCTTAACTTTCTTCTTTCACACACTTTACCAAACTCAGTCACCAGCTTCTGCAGTTTCTCACATGAATCAGCCACCAGCGCTGTATCATCAGCGAACAACAACTGACTCACTTCCCAAGCTCTCTCATCCCTAACAGACTTCATACTTGCCCCTCTTTCCAAAACTCTTGCATTCACCTCCCTAACAACCCCATCCATAAACAAATTAAACAACCATGGAGACATCACACATCCCTGCAGCAAACCTACATTCACTGAAAACCAATCACTTTCCTCTCTTCCTACACGTACACATGCCTTACATCCTTTAATTTAGAATTAATGTGTTGCTGATAGTTATGTAATATTGTAACAGAAATAGATATTAAATTTTGGTCCAATATGGTACACAGGTTCTCATTTACACTATTTTTGTTAGTATGATTACTAGCTTTTTTCAGCAGTGTTTTCTGGGACTTACATAAGTTGTGGGGCTACACTCATAACTTTGAGTGTTTGATTATGAATTTTCCTCAAGAATGAAAGAGCATTATATTTAACTGATAGAATTTGATGTTTCATCATATACTTTCTTAATCTAAAACTGTATAAACCTTATCTCATGCATGATTTTTATTCTTCATATTACTACAAAACATAATGTGTACTTTCAGAAGCTGGTTCGTCCTGATGAATACTACTCTTGATGTTTACTGCTTTGCTCAGTTTGCATTGTGCAGTGATAGCTTGATTTTCTTTTTTGTTAACCTTTATGGCTTCTTTGTTTGCTTTTCATTAGTTTTTGGATTATGAGACTTTTAATGATTATTTCAATTTCATTAAATTTTAGTTGAACCATTAATTTCATTGCTTATAAATAACACCTGGTTGCATGCCTTTCACCCACCTGCAGGTTTAGGCCCTTCTAACTCAAAGCCTCTTTATCTCTATCCTTCCATGCAGGGGGAGGGGGGTGCCATTTCATGTGTGGCGGGATGGCGGCGGGAATGAATGAAGGCAGCATGTATGAATATGTACATGTGTATATATTTATGGGTCTGTGTATGTATATGTATGTCTACGTTGAAATGTATAGGTATGTGTGTGTGTGTGGGCGTTTATGTATATACATGTGTATGTGGGTGGGTTGGGCCATTCTTTCATCTGTTTCCTTGCGCTACCTCGTTAATGCGGGAGACAGCAACAAAGTATAATGAATAAATAAATAAATAAATATTTATTTTATTTTGCTTTGTTGCTGTCTCCCGCGTTAGCGAGGTAGCGCAAGGAAACAGACAAAAGAGTGGCCCAACCCACCCACTTACACATGTATGTACATACACGTCCACACATGCATATATACATACCTATACATCTCAACATATACATATATATACACACACAGACATATACATATATAGACATGTACATAATTCATACTGTCTGCCCTTATTTATTCCTGTCACCACCCCGCCACACATGAAATGACAGCCCCCTCCCCCCCTCATGTGCGCGAGGTAGCACTAGGAAAAAACAAAGGCCACATTCGTTCACACTCAGTCTCTAGCTGTCATGTATAATGCACCGAAACCACAGCTCCCTTTCCACATCCAGGCCCCACAAAACTTTCCATGGTTTACCCCAGACACTTCACATGCCCTGCTTCAATCCACTGACAGCACGTCAACCCTAGTATACCACATCGTTCCAATTCACTCTATTCCTTGCATGCCTTTCACCCTCCTTGCATGTTCAGGCCCTTATCACTCAAAATCTTTTTCACTCCATCTTTCCGCCTCCAGTTTGGTCTCCCACTTCTCCTCGTTCCCTCGACCTCTGACACATATATCCTCTTTGTCAATCCTTCCTCACTCATTTTCTCCATGTGACCAAACCATTTCAAAACACCCTCTTCTGCTCTCTCGACCACACTCTTTTTATTACCACACATCTCTCTTACCCTTTCATTACTTACTCGATCAAACCACCTCACACCACATATTGTCCTCAAACATCTCCTTTCCAGCACATCCACCCTCCTGTGCACAACTCTATCTATAGCCCACGCCTCACAACCATATAACGTTGGAACCACTATTCCTTCAAACATACCCAAAATTGCGACATTTATATATACATATTTTTTTTCATACTATTCACCATTTCCCTCGTTAACGAGGTAGCGTTAAGAGCAGAGGACTGGGCCTTTTAGGGAATATCCTCACCTGGCCCCCTTCTCTGTTCCTTCTTTTGGAAAATTAGAAAAAACGAGAGGGGAGGATTTCCAGCCCCCGCTCCCTCCCCTTTTAGTTGCTTTCTACGACACACAGGGAATACATGGGAAGTATATATATATTTTTTTTTTTTTTTTTTTTTGCTTTATTGCTGTCTCCCGCGTTTGCGAGGTAACGCAAGGAAACAGACGAAAAAAATGGCCCAACCCACCCCCATACACATGTATATACATACGTCCACACACGCAAATATACATACCTACACAGCCTTCCATGGTTTACCCCAGATGCTTCACATGCCCTGATTCAATCCACTGACAGCACATCAACCCCGGTATACCACATCGATCCAATTCACTCTATTCCTTGCCCTCCTTTCACCCTCCTGCATGTTCAGGCCCTGATCACACAAAATCTTTTTCACTCCATCTTTCCACCTCCAATTTGGTCTCCCACTTCTCCTCGTTCCCTCCACATCCGACACATTTATCCTCTTGGTCAGTCTTTCCTCACTCATTCTCTCCATGTGCCCAAACCATTTCAAAACACCCTTTTCTGCTCTCTCAACCACGCTCTTTTATTTCCACACATCTCTCTTACCCTTACGTTACTTACTCGATCAAACCACCTCACACCACACATTGTCCTCAAACATCTCATTTCCAGCACATCCATCCTCCTGCGCACAACTCTATCCATAGCCCACGCCTCGCAACCATACAACATTGTTGGAACTACTATTCCTTCAAACATACCCATTTTTGCTTTCCGGGATAATGTTCTCGACTTCCACACATTTTTCAAGGCTCCCAAAATTTTCGCCCCCTCCCCCACCCTATGATCCACTTCCGCTTCCATGGTTCCATCCACTGACAGATCCACTCCCAGATATCTAAAACACTTCACTTCCTCCAGTTTTTCACCATTCAAACTCACCTCCCAATTGACTTGACCCTCAACCCTACTGTACCTAATAACCTTGCTCTTATTCACATTTACTCTTAACTTTCTTCTTCCACACACTTTACCAAACTCCGTCACCAGCTTCTGCAGTTTCTCACATGAATCCGCCACCAGCGCTGTATCATCAGCGAACAACAACTGACTCACTTCCCAAGCTCTCTCATCCCCAACAGACTTCATACTTGCCCCTCTTTCCAAGACTCTTGCATTTACCTCCCTAACAACCCCATCCATAAACAAATTAAACAACCATGGAGACATCACACACCCCTGCCGCAAACCTACATTCACTGAGAACCAATCACTTTCCTCTCTTCCTACACGTACACATGCCTTACATCCTCGATAAAAACTTTTCACTGCTTCTAACAACTTGCCTCCCACACCATATATTCTTAATACCTTCCACAGAGCATCTCTATCAACTCTATCATATGCCTTCTCCAGATCCATAAATGCTACATACAAATCCATTTGCTTTTCTAAGTATTTCTCACATACATTCTTCAAAGCAAACACCTGATCCACACATCCTCTACCACTTCTGAAACCACACTGCTCTTCCCCAATCTGATGCTCTGTACATGCCTTCACCCTTTCAATCAATACCCTCCCATATAATTTACCAGGAATACTGAACAAACTTATACCTCTGTAATTTGAGCACTCACTCTTATCCCCTTTGCCTTTGTACAATGGCACTATGCACGCATTCCGCCAATCCTCAGGCACCTCACCATGAGTCATACATACATTAAATAACCTTACCAACCAGTCAACAATACAGTCACCCCCTTTTTTAATAAATTCCACTGCAATACCATCCAAACCTGCTGCCTTGCCGGCTTTCATCTTCCGCAAAGCTTTTACTACCTCTTCTCTGTTTACCAAATCATTTTCCCTAACCCTCTCACTTTGCACACCACCTCGACCCAAACACCCTATATCTGCTACTCTGTCATCAGACACATTCAACAAACCTTCAAAATACTCATTCCATCTCCTTCTCACATCACCACTACTTGTTATCACCTCCCCATTTACGCCCTTCACTGAAGTTCCGATTTGCTCCCTTGTCTTACGCACCCTATTTACCTCCTTCCAGAACATCTTTTTATTCTCCCTAAAATTTACTGATAGTCTCTCACCCCAACTCTCATTTGCCCTTTTTTTCACCTCTTGCACCTTTCTCTTGACCTCCTGTCTCTTTCTTTTATACTTCTCCCACTCAATTGCATTTTTTCCCTGCAAAAATTGTCCAAATGCCTCTCTCTTCTCTTTCACTAATACTCTTACTTCTTCATCCCACCACTCACTACCCTTTCTAAACAGCCCACCTCCCACTCTTCTCATGCCACAAGCATCTTTTGCGCAATCCATCACTGATTCCCTAAATACATCCCATTCCTCCCCCACTCCCCTTACTTCCATTGTTCTCACCTTTTTCCATTCTGTACACAGTCTCTCCTGATACTTCTTCACACAGGTCTCCTTCCCAAGCTCACTTACTCTCACCACCTTCTTCACCCCAACATTCACTCTTCTTTTCTGAAAACCCATACTAATCTTCACCTTAGCCTCCACAAGATAATGATCAGACATCCCTCCAGTTGCACCTCTCAGCACATTGACATCCAAAAGTCTCTCTTTCGCACGCCTGTCAATTAACACGTAATCCAATAACGCTCTCTGGCCATCTCTCCTACTACATAAGTATACTTATGTATATCTCGCTTTTTAAACCAGGTATTCCCAATCATCAGTCCTTTTTCAGCACATAAATCTACAAGCTCTTCACCATTTCCATTTACAACACTGAACACCCCATATATATATATATATATATATATATATATATATATATATATATATATATAGACATGTATACACATGTTCATATTCATACATACTGCCTTCATCCATTCCTGCTGCCACCCTACCACACATGAAATGGCACTACCCTTCCCCTGCGTGCGTGCAAGATAGCACTAGGAAAAGACAACAAAGACCACATTCGTTTACATTCAGTCTCTAGCTGTCATGTGCAATGCACCAAAACCACAGCTCCCTTTCCACATCCAGGCCCCACAAAACTTTCCATGGTTTACCCCAGATGCTTCTTAGGCCCTGGTTCAATCCATTGACACCAATATTTACACTAATATTCTGCTTCTATCAATATAATTTTCATTACTTAACCCTTTCAGCTGTAAGATTGGCCTATTTTTGCATTTCCAGACTAGTAAAACAATTGACCATATGAATTAATTCACCATATTGTTAAAAGACACAAAACATCAAAAAAAGAAAAAGTAAATCCTCCTGAGTAGAGTAGCTGTAATCTCTTTTAAGTTTACATTGTTGTACAATACGTTGTTTGTTTGTTTCCACTAAGTAAGTGTCATCAGGGGACTCAAATAAAATGTCATGATTATCATCATATTCACCTATAAGCTGCTTCCCACCAAAGTTGTATTTAACTTTTCTGCATGCTCGTTATTGGTTACCAAAAACATGGTTATTACTATTGCAGCTTTGATGAAAGTTCTTTCATCTTGGTGTATTATTTCTGCTGTTATCATGGGGTACCTGTATATGGCTTGTTGCTGTTCCAGGAAATTCAAATACGTGTGTAGGACTGTGTTCCCAAATGTACTGTAAACGTTTGTAGGAATCATTGCCACTATTGTCAGTGTCACAGAGACAATGACTAATTTGAAGTAAACATAATGAGTGCATGCCAAGGAGCACAATGGTTTTACCTTCCTTCACTTTGGTATGTTGCTAACTGAAACTTCAGGATTTTTTCTTGGTGATTATAGTTGCTTGTGACATTGGGCATCTCTGCATACACCTTACAGTGCATCTTCAAATTTATAGGAATGCGATGAAAGGCAGTGCAAGACACTCATGTTGCCCTGAAAGTGAGTTTTTTTTTAATGCAATGTTGCTAATGGGTTTATATATATATATATATATATATATATATATATATATATATATATATATATATATATATATATATATATGGGGTGTGAGAGTATCATTAAATTTTAGGGAGAATAAAATGTTCTGGAAGGAGGTAAATAAAGTGCGTAAGACGAGGGAGCAAATGGGAACTTCAGTGAAGGGCGCTAATGGGGAGGTGGTAACAAGTAGTGGTGATGTGAGAAGGAGATGGAGTGAGTATTTTGAAGGTTTGTTGAATGTGTTTGATGATAGAGTGGCAGATATAGGGTGTTTTGGTCGAGGTGGTGTGCAAAGTGAGAGGGTTAGGGAAAATGATTTGGTAAACAGAGAAGAGGTAGTAAAAGCTTTGTGGAAGATGAAAGCCGGCAGGGCAGCAGGTTTGGCTGGTATTGCAGTGGAATCTATTAAAAAAGGGGGTGACTGTATTGTTGACTGGTTGGTAAGGTTATTTAATGTATGTATGATTCATGGTGAGGTGCCTGAGGATTGGCGGAATGCGTGCATAGTGTCATTGTACAAAGGCAAAGGAGATAAGAGTGAGTGCTCAAATTACAGAGGTATAAGTTTGTTGAGTATTCCTGGTAAATTATATGGGAGGGTATTGATTGAGAGGGTGAAGGCATGTACAGAGCATCAGATTGGGGAAGAGCAGTGTGGTTTCAGAAGTGGTAGAGGATGTGTGGATCAGGTGTTTGCTTTGAAGAATGTATGTGAGAAATACTTAGAAAAACAAATGGATTTGTATGTAGCGTTTATGGATCTGGAGAAGGCATATGATAGAGTTGATAGAGATGCTCTGTGGAAGGTATTAAGAATATATGGTGTGGGAGGCAAGTTGTTAGAAGCAGTGAAAAGTTTTTATCGAGGATGTAAGACATGTGTACGTGTAGGAAGAGAGGAAAGTGATTGGTTCTCAGTGAATGTAGGTTTGCAGCAGGGGTGTGTGATGTCTCCATGGTTGTTTAATTTGTTTATGGATGGGGTTGTTAGGGAGGTGAATGCAAGAGTTTTGGAAAGAGGGGCAAGTATGAAGTCTGTTGTGGATGAGAGAGCTTGGGAAGTGAGTCAGTTGTTGTTTGCTGATGATACAGCGCTGGTGGCTGATTCATGTGAGAAACTGACGCTGGTGACTGAGTTTGGTAAAGTGTGTGAAAGAAGAAAGTTAAGAGTAAATGTGAATAAGAGCAAGGTTATTAGGTACAGTAGGGTTGAGGGTCAAGTCAATTGGGAGGTAAGTTTGAATGGAGAAAAACTGGAGGAAGTAAAGTGTTTTAGATATCTGGGAGTGGATCTGGCAGCGGATGGAACCATGGAAGCAGAAGTGAATCATAGGGTGGGGGAGGGGGCGAAAATCCTGGGAGCCTTGAAGAATGTGTGGAAGTCGAGAACATTATCTCGGAAAGCAAAATTGGGTATTTTTGAAGGAATAGTGGTTCAAACAATGTTGTATGGTTGCGAGGCGTGGGCTATGGATAGAGTTGTGCGCAGTAGGGTGGATGTGCTGGAAATGAGATGTTTGAGGACAACGTGTGGTGTGAGGTGGTTTGATCGAGTAAGTAATGTAAGGGTAAGAGAGATGTGTGGAAATAAAAAGAGCGTGGTTGAGAGAGCAGAAGAGAGTGTTTTGAAATGGTTTGGGCACATGGAGAGAATGAGTGAGGAAAGATTGACCAAGAGGATATATGAGTCGGAGGTGGAGGGAACGAGGAGAAGTGGGAGACCAAATTGGTGGTGGAAAGATGGAGTGAAAAAGATTTTGAGTGATCGGGGCCTGAACATGCAGGAGGGTGAAAGGCGGGCAAGGAATAGAGTGAATTGGATCGATGTGGTATACCGGGGTTGACGTGCTGTCAGTGGATTGAATCAGGGCATGTGAAGTGTCTGGGGTAAACCATGGAAAGTTGTGTGGGGCCTGGATGTGGAAAGGGAGCTGTGGTTTCGGGCATTATTGCATGACAGCTAGAGACTGAGTGTGAACGAATGGGGCCTTTGTTGTCTTTTCCTTGCGCTACCTCACACACACGAGTGGGGAGGGGGATGGTATTCTATGTGTGGCGAGGTGGCGATGGGAATGAATAAAGGCAGACAATGTGAATTGTGTGCATGGGTATATATGTATGTGTCTGTGTGTGTATATATATGTGTACATTGAGATGTATAGGTATGTATATTTGTGTGTGTGGACGTGTATGTATATACATGTGTATGGGGGTGGGTTGGGCCATTTCTCTCATCTGTTTCCTTGCGCTACCTCGCAAACGTGGGAGACAGCGACAAAGCAAAATAATAATAATAATAATAACATATATGTATAACTGAAGTGCCATTAGTTGCTTTCTGGCTTATCACTCTTGTTGTTTACTGCATGTTATATCTTTTTATCTGTCTTTTTGTCACAATTATAATTTGTGCAAGGAAATGGTTTCCATGATGTACATTTCTTAAGATGGCTGTGCTTCCAAGGAGTTTTTCATGAGGAATATGGCATGTGGGAAAGAAATTTGCTTGCAAACTTATGCCACTTCCTCTTACAAGATTTTCATTTGAAATTCATTGTGTTGGTAACACTGGGTTAAGTTTGTTCCAGGATATCTTGTTTGTTTTTTAATGCAATTCTAGGTGTTGAAAATCACAAGGACTAATAAGTGCAGAATTAATTTTCATGAAGAGGGGTATGAAATATGCAATAGCCTTTTCTTTGGAAATGGCAATTGATATCAAGTCCATATTGACTATATTTTTAGCAGGTGTTCATGCTGAAGTGCACTTGATGAGGCATGGTGACTGCAGAGCATTAAGTGAACATGTTTAATTATTAGGTGGTAGCATTTGGTAGGGGCCTCTGTTAACAATATGCTAGAGTTGCCCCCTGCCAGTGGCCTGCTTAGGTTGAGGCACCAAAGGCTAAAAATGGTACTAGAGTTCACCAGTTATGGAGACTCTTTTGCCATCCCCCTCCCCCTCAAGGGAGTTTGGGAAGGGAACAGGCATCTGGGATTCTGAGGTGTCCCAGACTTTATATGGCACACTTGAAATCAACTGCTGGAGACACCCCTCACTGTATATAGCACATCAGCAGTCACTGGGTTTAAGGTAAAATCTCAAACCATATATTACTGAGTTTGCTTCTAGAATGGTGACTAATAATAGTGTTCTAAGTTCATTATGCCAGCCTGTATTGCAGTACACTCACCCTACACTATCTACAACTCATGCTGAAAACTACACCATTTAGTAATGAGTATTATTTATGTACTGTACTCATTAGTTTTACATGCTGCAGATGTTTACATCATCAATGATTTAATTTCTGAAATGTCCAAAATTAGAAGAACTGGGGTTGGGGGAAGGGGTCTTGACCATAATAATTTTCACTGCTTCAAACGACCTCTTACAATCATTCCCCACTTTCATCAAAGAGGGCCTGCAATTTCTGTATAGCTTATATATGCATCAAAACTTCCAAATTCTACCACCATTTGCATGCCATTAGTGAGATCTTTTCAGTGATTTTTAGTGTTAAATCTTTCTTGCTATGCTTACCCTACTTTTATGATTCTGCTCCTTATTACATATTCATATTTAAGCACATGCTTGCATCACCGAGTCTTTTATTTTCAATATAATTACTGCATGCTTTGTTCCTTTCACTGCCACTAACCCTCTCACAGATGGAAAAAAAGGGAGATATGCAAGCTGTTATAGAAGAAGACGAAGATCCACAAACCCCTCATAGCCCAATGTTGAAGATGACCGAGAGTGCTAATGATGACTTCCAGTATAGTAGACCTTCCTCTTGGGTACCTTCGTAGCTTATTTACTTTACCTATGTTCCCATTATCTATATGACTCTTTCAGTAAATAGTCAGCTAAGTAGTTTATTTAATTGATAGTATGTTCATCTCTGTCGTCAGTGAAGTTACTTTACTCTTGCCTTCAAATTTGAAACTGTATTACCAGAATAATCTGCCACTGTTATGAATACCAGTCTTTCTTTGTAAGTATGTTTTTGATTTGCTTCTTCTTCAATTTCCACTCAAATAGGTATGGAAAGTAGTTTTAAGATGAGAGAAAAACTCGGAATTCATAAAGAGAATTCCAGAGATGAATGTTGAGATTATTGTATGTGAACATTAGTCATATAAACCTAGATAGCTACCATTAGGAGTGCATTTATTCTTCCCTCTGCTTTGTTAGAAGCTGATGCATTGTTTATAACTACAACAATCATACATGAGGAAAAGATTGACTTTTGGAAGATTCCTGTTGTTTTCAGGATGCATGTTATGGCCTGGACTTTCTTTGTGTTTAAATTAATGAAACTTTTGCAGTAAATATGAAGATTATTCTGTCGCATACCTAGATAAAAAATCTTGTGCATGTACAAAATAAAATGTGAAATATATATGAAAACATTCTTTGCTGTAAAGAAGTTTAAGTAAATTGTGCAATCCTTTGATAATATTATTTTAATGGTTGACAGGCCTCTTCATTATTCTTTCTAATAGAAGTTTTGAGACTAAAAGGAACTTAAATGTGTTTAACCCATAAATTATTTTACTGTATTGAGAACTAAAATGCTTTGAACATGTTTATTAGATCTGTAATGAAGATGTTTATATAGTGTTTGTACCTTTGATTGTTTAATACTTATATACATCATTTAGGCATAATGCTTTTTCATAAAAGTTTGAACAGAAGTTTTTGTGTATTTGCATATGTTTTGCATTTGAGCATTGCTGCTTGAAATCATTCATCAGCATTCCCTGCCATTAAGAAAGATTTGTCTCTAAATTTGTAACTTTGTTTTATTGTAACTTGTATGAGTAATGATTTTTTAGAATTTGTTTTATGCATACTGCTGAGATTACGACATTTATCTCGAAATCTGATGAGTTGTCAAACAAAATGATTCAGTAATCAGTTGTAAGCATTACAATTAAGAAGCATATTTTAATGCCAGTGGTTTTGATAAACATGAAAAAGAATGTAGCACTAAAGTACAAACATCTCTGTATATTACAAAAACCATAAAATAATCAATTAGTTCTAACATTTCTTGATAATTTCAGCACATTTAATGGGTGACTGATGACCTTTGATTTCTGGCAGAACCATTGTGAAATTTGTAGAGAAATGTTTCCATTTTTAAAGATTTATGTCAGTAAATACAAATTAAGGTAAAGAGCTTTGAGAATAGTACAAATTAAAAAAAAAAATTCTGCTCAATAAATACTTTCATTTTTGGTATTTGTTTGATTTTCATGTAATAGTAGACATTGATTTAAAAAGGAATATAAATTTTTTTCTTAGAACTGATATTAGAATGCATGCCATTTAGCTAATACAGGTCATATGAGCGCCATTATTAAAATATTGTCTGGAATTATGAGATCAAGTCTTTTAAATCACATTGAAATAATTTGTGGTGCAGCTGTAACATATTAGAGGTAAAAGAATGAGATAACTTTTTATATTTCATATTGTTTGAGAAGTATACTCACAAGCAAGTAAGATTATTTCTACATCAAAGAACAATAAATGTTATAAAGAAAATACTTACCACAGAGAGAAATGCCACAATGAAGTCAGACCATTTCTTTATTCAAAGACAACAGAGACTGTGTATACTGGTATACGAAAATTACATTTCTTATTCTGAAATGAGAAAACTACCACAGACATATTAATATTCCAAGACTTTATCCTTGCACTAATATGAGTGAACAGCTACTGAAACTTACTCCAACTTCACAAATGAAATGTACTACCTTTCATGTGTCAGGGTTTTTAATGATAGACACACTGTCTCTGTTACCTTTAAAATTACAAGATAGTGATTTAGGGTTGTCCTGGAGTTTTTGGATGACAAATGTGCTATGACATACAAATAATAGCATGAGTGATACTTTGCTTCAAAAATTTATGTAGGTTAAAACACCTTTCATAATTTCAGGAGCTAATTTTTTAATTTTCCAAGCATAATCAGACAGTAACTGATTTATATGAGAACTGGAAACTCCTAATGACTCTTGGTAATGAGATTATTAGCAGTGTAATCTTGAGGGCTAATTCTCTGTTAACACAATTGTGGATCATACTTCATGTTTAGCTGAACTATAAATGATTGTTGTACCTGTAGTGCCTGATCAAATTCTCAGTTCAAAGTTTTTGTCATACATCTGCATAAAATTCTTTAGTGCTTAAGATTGCTGCTAAACTGTAATGAAAAGAAATAATGTCTGACTACATCTCACACTTCTTGTACACTTATTAAAGACACAAGTGCTGGTCTTTCAGATTAGATTCACTTACTAAAGCAAATTTATACGTTAGGAAATGTTCTTTATGTTAAGACTGTCATTCAAGCTATGCTGTTAACAGTAAAGACCATCATCATGTATCAAATGCCACTGTAGAGTTGTATGGTTGACTAGGGTTAGATCATCCTTAAGAGCTTCACTGATGTCACCATTTTTTCTTCCATTTTAGTTGTGTATCAGGGTTCCATTCCAGTAACGGTAAACAATGTTTTCCATAAGAAACTCTTGAGTGGGGTGATGAACTGTAAAGCGCTGTTGATAACAAGGTGGGTATTTGCGAGTCTGCCACTTAAGTGCCTGATTTTCAGCAGCCAATATTAGTTCACGGGAAGGCTTAAGGATGCGTACGCCATTTGGAAACAACTTGCTGTAATGAATGACATTCCCAAATTCTAAATTAAAAGACAGTAATCTTAGCCCTACATTGACAACATCTATCTTCTACTGTGAACTGTGAATAATTACCTTAAATTTTTTTTTTTTCATGAAATACTTTTAATGTGGATGTAAAATATCTAACATTTACATTATTTCAAGATGATTTTGAGTAAGGCCCATATAACACTATTTCACTGATTGTACATAAACAGAAACAGAGTCAACAGTGAATTTTTTCACCATTACTAACCAGTAAGGGGAGGCAGGACACCCAATGATGTACAGGATACGGCCTTCCAGATTGAAGCGAACCACACCATTAAACTTCTCACGACTGTCCTCATTGAAACCATGCAGACACTGAAAGATACTTTTGATATGTTTTTTTATGTTAGCTGTGATGGCACAGGCAGCCTGAGGTACTAATCAAGGCCATTCCATTTAGGTTTTATATCTTTCTTTCTTTCTTTTATACTATCCGCCATTTCCCATGTTAGCGAGGTAGCGTTAAGAACAGAGGAGTGGGCCTTTGAGGGAATATCCTCATCTGGCCCCCTTCTCTGTTCCTTCTTTTGGAAAATGAAAAAAAAAAAAAAGCGAGAGGGGAGGATTTCCAGCCCCCCGCTCCCTCTTATTTTAGTCGCCTTCTACGACATGCAGGGAATACGTGGGAAGTATTCTTTCTCCCCTGTCCCCAGGGACACCAAACAGGTGTCCCTAGAGAAGGCATATGATAGAGTCGATAGAGATGCTCTGTGGAAGGTATTAAGAATATATGGTGTGGGAGGCAAGTTGTTAGAAGCAGTGAAAAGTTTCTATCGAGGATGTAAGGCATGTGTACGTGTAGGAAGATAGGAAAGTGATTGGTTCTCATTGAATGTAGGTTTGCGGCAGGGGTGTGTGATGTCTCCATGGTTGTTTAATTTGTTTATGGATGGGGTTGTTAGGGAGGTGAATGCAAGAGTTTTGGAAAGAGAGGCAAGTATGCAGTCTGTTGTGGATGAGAGAGCTTGGGAAGTGAGTCAGTTGTTGTTCGCTGATGATACAGCACTGGTGGCTGATTTATGTGAGAAACTGCAGAAGCTGGTGACTGAGTTTGGTAAAGTGTGTGAAAGAAGAAAGTTAAGAGTAAATGTGAATAAGAGCAAGGTTATTAGGTACAGTAGGGTTGAGGGTCAAGTCAATTGGGAGGTAAGTTTGAATGGAGAAAAACTGGAGGAAGTAAAGTGTTTTAGATATCTGGGAGTGGATCTGGTAGCAGATGGAACCATGGAAGCGCAAGTGAATCATATGGTGGGAAAGGGGGCGAAAATCCTGGGAGCCTTGAAGAATGTGTAAAAGTCGAGAACATTATCTCGGAAAGCAAAAATGGGTATGTTTGAAGGAATGGTGGTTCCAACAATGTTGTATGGTTGCGAGGCGTGGGCTATGGATAGAGTTGTGCGCAGGAGGGTGGATGTGCTGGAAATGAGATGTTTGAGGACAATGTGTGGTGTGAGGTGGTTTGATCGAGTAAGTAATGTAAGGGTAAGAGAGATGTGTGGAAATAAAAAGACCGTGGTTGAGAAAGCAGAAGAGGGTGTTTTGAAATGGTTTGGGCACATGGAGAGAATGAGTGAGGAAAGATTGACCAAGAGGATATATGTGTCGGAGGTGAAGGGAACGAGGAGAAGTGGGAGACCAAATTGGAGGTGGAAAGATGGAGTGAAAATGATTTTGAGTGATCGGGGCCTGAACATGCAGGAGGGTGAAAGGCGGGCAAGAATAGAGGGAATTGGATCGAGGTGGTATACCGGGGTTGACGTGCTGTCAGTGGATTGAATCAGGGCATGTGAAGCGTCTGGGGTAAACCATGGAAAGTTGTGTGGGGCCTGGATGTGAAAGGGAGCTGTGGTTTTGGGCATTACTGCATGACAGCTAGAGACTGAGTGTGAACGAGTGGGGCCTTTGTTGTCTTTTCCTAGCACTACCTCGCACACATGAGGGGGGAGGGGGATGGTATTCCATGTGTGGCGAGGTGGCGATGGGAATGAATAAAGGCAGACTGTGAATTGTGTGCATGGGTATATGTGTCTTTGTGTGTATATATATGTGTACATTGAGATGTATAGGTATGTATATTTGCGTGTGTGGACGTGTATGTATATACATGTGTATGGGGGTGGGTTGGGCGATTTCTTTCGTTTGTTTCCTTGCGCTACCTCGCAAACGCGGGAGACAGCGACAAAGCAAAATAAAGCAGTGGAATTTATTAAAAAAGGGGGTGACTGTATTGTTGACTGGTTGGTAAGGTTATTTAATGTATGTATGACTCATGGTGAGGTGCCTGAGGATTGGCGGAATGCGTGCATAGTGCCACTGTACAAAGGCAAAGGGGATAAGAGTGAGTGCTCAAATTACAGAGGTATAAGTTTGTTGAGTATTCCTGGTAAATTATATGGGAGGGTATTGATTGAGAGGGTGAAGGCATGTACAGAGCATCAGATTGGGGAAGAGCAGTGTGGTTTCAGAAGTGGTAGAGGATGTGTGGATCAGGTGTTTGCTTTGAAGAATATGTGAGAAATACTTAGAAAAGCAAATGGATTTGTATGTAGCATTTATGGATCTGGAGAAGGCATATGATAGAGTTGATAGAGATGCTCTGTGGAAGGTATTAAGAATATATGGTGTGGGAGGCAAGTTGTTAGAAGCAGTGAAAAGTTTTTATCGAGGATGTAAGGCATGTGTACGTGTAGGAAGAGAGGAAAGTGATTGGTTCTCAGTGAATGTAGGTTTGCGGCAGGGGTGTGTGATGTCTCCATGGTTGTTTAATTTGTTTATGGATGGTGTTGTTAGGGAGGTGAATGCAAGAGTTTTGGAAAGAGGGGCAAGTATGAAGTCTGTTGGGGATGAGAGAGCTTGGGAAGTGAGTCAGTTGTTGTTCGCTGATGATACAGCACTGGTGGCTGATTCATGTGAGAAACTGCAGAAGCTGGTGACTGAGTTTGGTAAAGTGTGTGAAAGAAGAAAGTTAAGAGTAAATGTGAATAAGAGCAAGGTTATTAGGTACAGTAGGGTTGAGGGTCAAGTCAATTGGGAGGTGAGTTTGAATGGAGAAAAACTGGAGGAAGTGAAGTGTTTTAGATATCTGGGAGTGGATCTGGCAGCGGATGGAACCATGGAAGCGGAAGTGGATCATAGGGTGGGGGAGGGGGCGAAAATTCTGGGAGTCTTGAAGAATGTGTGGAAGTCGAGAACATTGTCTTGGAAAGCAAAAATGGGTATGTTTGAAGGAATAGTGGTTCCAGCAATGTTGTATGGTTGCGAGGCGTGGGCTATGGATAGAGTTGTGCGCAGGAGGATGGATGTGCTGGAAATGAGATGTTTGAGGACAATGTGTGGTGTGAGGTGGTTTGATCGAGTAAGTAACGTAAGGGTAAGAGAGATGTGTGGAAATAAAAAGAGCGTGGTTGAGAGAGCAGAAGAGGGTGTTTTGAAATGGTTTGGGCACATGGAGAGAATGAGTGGGGAAAGATTGACCAAGAGGATATATGTGTCGGAGGTGGAGGGAACGAGGAGAAGAGGGAGACCAAATTGGAGGTGGAAAGATGGAGTGAAAAAGATTTTGTGTGATCGGGGCCTGAACATGCAGGAGGGTGAAAGGAGGGCAAGGAATAGAGTGAATTGGAGCGATGTGGTATACCGGGGTTGACGTGCTGTCAGTGGATTGAATCAGGGCATGTGAAGCGTCTGGGGTAAACCATGGAAAGCTGTGTAGGTATGTATATTTGCGTGTGTGGACGTATGTATATACATGTGTATGGGGGTAGGTTGGGCCATTTCTTTCGTCTGTTTCCTTGCACTACCTCGCAGACGTGGGAGACAGCGACAAAGCAAAAAAAAAAAAAAAAAAAAAAAAATATATATATATATATATATATATATATATATATATATATATATATATATATATATATATATATATATTTTATTATACTTTGTTGCTGTCTCCCGCATCAGCGAGGTAGCGCAAGGAAACAGACGAAAGAATGGCCCAACCCACCCACATACACATGTATATACATACACATCCACACACGCACATATACATATCTATACATCTCAACGTATACATACATATACACACACAGACATATACACACATGTACATAATTCATACTGTCTGCCCTTATCAATTTTTTTTATCATACTTGACTACCGTTTACTTAATGAGGTGTATGGAAAACACCCCCACTTAAATTTCTTTGTAGTTTTGCTAAAAAGGGCAATTTCAAAGATAAAATTCTTTTTTATCTGTTACTAACCTGATCAGGCTCACCTGGTCACCATTACATTTGACACACAATGAATATCTTATTCATATCATCGATAAACTTGAAGGAAGTTCATATCTTCAGACGAATGAAAATATGATCATCTGAAAAATAAGTATTCCATTTATTTTTTTTCTTTTTTTTTTTCTTTTTTGCTTTGTCGCTGTCTCCCGTGTTTGCGAGGTAGCGCAAGGAAACAGACGAAAGAAATGGCCCAACCCACCCCCATACACATGTATATACATACGTCCACACACGCAAATATACATACCTACACAGCTTTCCATGGTTTACCCCAGACGCTTCACATGCCTTGATTCAATCCACTGACAGCACGTCAACCCCGGTATACCACATCGCTCCAATTCACTCTATTCCTTGCCCTCCTTTCACCCTCCTGCATGTTCAGGCCCCGATCACACAAAATCTTTTTCACTCCATCTTTCCACCTCCAATTTGGTCTCCCTCTTCTCCTCGTTCCCTCAACCTCCGACACGTATATCCTCTTGGTCAATCTTTCCTCACTCATTCTCTCCATGTGACCAAACCATTCAAAACACCCTCTTCTGCTCTCTCAACCACGCTCTTTTTATTTCCACACATCTCTCTTACCCTTACGTTACTTACTCGATCAAACCACCTCACACCACACATTGTCCTCAAACATCTCATTTCCAGCACATCCATCCTCCTGCGCACAACTCTATCCATAGTCCACGCCTCGCAACCATACAACATTGTTGGAACCACTATTCCTTCAAACATACCCACTTTTGCTTTCTGAGATAATGTTCTCGACTTCCACACATTCTTCAAGGCTCCCAGAATTTTCGCCCCCCTCCCCCACCCTATGATCCACTTCCGCTTCCATGGTTCCATCCGCTGCCAGATCCACTCCCAGATATCTAAAACACTTCACTTCCTCCAGTTTTTCTCCATTCAAACTCACCTCCCAATTGACTTGACCCTCAACCCTACTGTACCTAATAACCTTGCTCTTATTCACATTTACTCTTAACTTTCTTCTTTCACACACTTTACCAAACTCAGTCACCAGCTTCTGCAGTTTCTCACATGAATCAGCCACCAGCGCTGTATCATCAGCGAACAACTGACTCACTTCCCAAGCTCTCTCATCCCCAACAGACTTCATACTTGCCCCTCTTTCCAAAACTCTTGCATTCACCTCCCTAACAACCTCATCCATAAACAAATTAAACAACCATGGAGACATCACACACCCCTGCCGCAAACCTACATTCACTGAGAACCAATCACTTTCCTCTCTTTCTACACGTACACATGCCTTACATCCTCGATAAAAACTTTTCACTGCTTCTAACAACTTGCCTCCCACACCATATATTCTTAATACCTTCCACAGAGCATCTCTATCAACTCTATCATATGCCTTCTCCAGATCCATAAATGCTACATACAAATCCATTTGCTTTTCTAAGTATTTCTCACATACATTCTTCAAAGCAAACACCTGATCCACACATCCTCTACCACTTCTGAAACCACACTGCTCTTCCCCAATCTGATGCTCTGTACATGCCTTCACCCTCTCAATCAATACCCTCCCATATAATTTGCCATTTATTATAGCACTTCAAAAAAGTGCAGTGTTCCCCAGCAATTTATGGGACAAGTAAGGGTAAACAAGAGCAACAAACACTACATGATTACCTTGGTGTACATGCAATACTATTATCACCTAAAACAACATTTCTTACCAATTGCATGACAAAGTAGGAGTCATATTCATCACTTTTAGTTTCTGAGGCCACAAACACTCTGAAGGGACCAGGCTGTAGAAGAACGGAGCTAATTAGCAACACATACAACGAAAGTTGAAGGTCTCTTAGAGTAATGGTTATTCAAAAATAAAGATCCTAGAATAATTCATTCATAATTTGCAGCACTATTCAAAACATGATGGATGTAGCAATGAGTTGGGAATGATTTACTTGATTACTGTACTGGTTTTGGCTGTTGAGAATGATTGGCTGAGTGTTTAACTTACCTGGTTAGGAGGTAGGAAAGGGTATACACAGGGGTCTTCAGTCCCCTCTAGGTCCTGAGCCCTCTGTATCTCATGCTGCATCTTGATCTCATATTTGTCTAGTATGAGGCTGGTAAAAGAAACAGGTATAAAGAAAACTAGTATGTTCAAGTGACTGCGCATAAAACTTCCCACACTGATTTTCTTAAAAAGTAGAATTAATAATAATAATAGGAGATACATCATCCATTGATAATCCTACCTTTTCTCCATCCACAAAATCATTCGCTTTTTCATTGGATTTTTGATAATTCTTCATAAACAAAGCATGCCATCTCATTTATACATAAATGTGTGTTTATTCTATATTTGCTTATGTTTGTTTTAAGTGATTACCTATTTTAATGACCCATTTATATGAGACAAAGTTCATTTCACATTCATGGAGGCCCACCTCTTGAACCTTTTACCAAACTATTTGTTTGTCATCTTCATATTTTCATTATTCAGGTTCTTCCACAGATCCACTACTCTTATACTGCACATTAAAAACAGTGCTTTTCATATTTTCTACAAACATTTTTACTTTATTTCAAGATATGGCCTCTGATTGTTTTATATTTTAAAAGACATAGTCATTACTGACATCACCAAACTAATTAAAAAATAAAAGGTTATCAAGTCATTTCTTACTCTTTTTCAGTAGTGAACAAATTTATGGACTCTAATCACTCACTGAAACTCAGCTGACATAATTTTGGTACCATCTTTGATGCTCTTCTATGAATCTTCTCAACAAGTTTGTGATTTTTTAAGTATGGTAACCAAATCTGCGAAGCATCTTTAAGTATTTTGCCAAATATGCAATGTAAACAGTTTGCCTAATACTTCCTTATCCATGTACACATTAATTAGCTCTAATATTTGATAGCAATTTCCTAAGGTAAGGCTTTGGTGACAGGATAGGTACAATGTAAACTCCCTAGTTCATTTTATTGGCAGATCTCTGCCGCTTATTCCTTGCTAGATGATATTCGTATTGAGGCCCTCTTTCACTGTGTAGAGGATACAAATCCTCATTACTGTGCAGTTACTCTGGATAATTTTTCATCAACCATGTAGAAGACCTCAGCTATGAAGTCTGTCTAGGTCCTCTTGGCCCCTTGCAAGTTGATGCAATTATCCTGACTTTATCTCACCTCAGCAACTTGTTATCATTCACAAACATATTCCTGTAGGAGTCCAGTCCCTATGGGAAATCATTAACATATATCTAGAAGAGCAATGGTTCTAGGACTGAACCCTACAGTATCTTCATGAAGGGGCTATTGGACTCTGTCTGCATGCAGTTATGCAACAAGTTGATAGTAACATTCCTCAGGGTTATATAATCCTCACTGGACAGAAATAAGTACAGTCTTGTCATGGAACTTTTCACTCCCAAGGAGCTCTTTACTTCCCTGCTACCAGATGTAGTACAGCCTTGAAGCTGTAGGAGCTCCATAAAAGGGGTCCTGGAGTTATGCAATTCTAAACTGAAAATTATTTGTTTATATGTCTGCATTTATTTTTGCAAGAACTACGTACTCTTCCAACCCAGAAAGCTTGACATTTGGATCTTGGTTATAGAACATGTGGCTGAAGAGGTGCTCTTGTGCCCAGCCTGTAACATGAGCTCCCGCAGCTCCAGCATGAAATGTCCGTGCTACCTCAGGAACAAGAGCATGACGACCCTGTAGGGAATTCTGTGAAGACAACCACCAATCCCAGTCACCAGGCTCCTGTGGGGATTACATGTGCTATGAATGGAATATAAAAAGGCAAATGATTGCAGAAAACCCAAACTGTATATAAGTGGGCACTCAAATTTGAAGTCCTTTATCGTACTATCATTATTATCATCCTTTTAATTAATCATCTATGTCAATCAAGACAGAGTTCAATTCACCACACCCTAGATACTATGCTTAACTGCTGTTAAGTGTGTCACCTATGAAAAAATCTGATAAGAGTACTAAGTGCTATATTACAACAGTCTGAACCTTTAATTATATTCTATGCACAGACACCTAGAAATTAATTTTGAGAATTAAGCGTAGAGTAAGAACAGCATACTTTGTATACTGACATGGAAAGTCAGATGACTATATACATTACTTGTATTGGATTCATTCACTTGAGTCCATTAATGCTACTGCCTTTATTCTAAATGTCAGAAAAAACTGCAAGCAGAGAAAAGGAAGATAGACAGTCAGAAGCAAAGTTATGTACAGGTACAGTTGACGTCTTGTGCACCTTCTCAGGGATCCAGTAATGATACTGTTCTCTGGCCCACTTCCGGGTCACCATCCAACCAAACTGAGGGAACATCTCCAAACGTCGCAGCACTGTTGGGTCAGAGGCAACCTCTGGGTAACTGTTTACTGAGAAGGCATTTACACAGAAGATGGTTGGGTCAGCATCCAAGAGCCATGCTGTCTGCTGGAAAAACCTGTAAGGATGAAGTTTGTTAACCTGAATTCATTTGATGTACACTTATTTAATATGAATGTAAACACTTTCACACATATACAGTCATTGTGTTAATACAACCTTGAAATGCATCTCATTCGTTCATACTTGCATTAGCATGAGCAAGCCCCAGGCTGAAATTGTATGAGTTCGAATCATAAGAATTGCAGTAAGCTCCCAACCCATCGAGGGTGGTCAATAAAGGGTATCTGGCTTAGGCTAGGATGAGAGTGTATGCATACATATATAGGAGTAAAGATATGGTGTATGTAAATAAGGCTGAGAGATGAGGCAACACAAGTGTGAAACTCTTTCCCCATAACACAAAAATAGTAATCACACACACACACACACACACACACACACACTATTCATAAATCTAAGAGGATGTATGACAGCAAAGAGTGTTCAAGAGATGAGGCTTCTAAAGTGTAAAACCCCCTCCTCATACAGTGCAAATAGGTAAGTACAAAAAACCGGCATTTGACACTGCCACATAGGAGGCTGATTGATTAGCTAGGTCACAAAGCAGGAGTAAGAAGGAAACTCATAAAATGGATAATCTTTGAAGGATCAAACAAAGGATGCATATCAAAGTGTTTTCAAATAGGATGCAATGACTAGCATAGTGCTACAGGGTTCGGTTTTGGGACCATTACTCTTCCTGATCTATATTAATGGTGTGCCTGAAAGTAGAGGATCCTATCTGAATATGCTTGCAGTTGATACAAAGGTCATGAGTAAAGTAAAAAGTGAGGAGGATAGCATCAGCTTACAAGGGAATCTAAACAGACTAAAAAGTAGGTTTGAAAGGTGGTTGATGAAATTCAACCCAAGTAAATGTAAAGTAATAAGGATGGAACAAAGTGAAAGACAGCTTTATTATGATTTTCACATATCAGGAATTAAGCTTCAGGATTCCATGTGTGAGGATGGCTTAGGAATACACACTATCCCTAACCTGTGGCTAGAGTTCCATACTAGGAGAACAGTTAGGAAGGCAAACTGTCTGCTGGCAAATATCAGAGCAGCTTTTAAATATACAAATATGGAAATACTTAATAAATTATTAATATCCTACATACAGCTAAAACTGAAATACGCTCCTCAGGTTTGGTTATTGCACCTAAAGAAACACAAATAGCTTATTGAAAAGTTTCTGAGGAGGGCAATAAAGATAGTACCACAATTAAGAGACCGAAGCTATGATGAAAGGCTGGAGGCTTAAATTTGCCCACCTTGAAAGAAAGAAGACTGAGGGGTGACTTGATTACAGTCTTTTAGTTTTCAAAGTGGACAGGTGACACTTCTTTGAAAGATGTAGAGAAAGAGCAACCAGAGGAAAAAAGATGAAATTGAGTAAAAAACTTGTAAATAAGGACATTAAGAAATACTATTATAGTATGAGAATGGTGGATGAATGGAACTAACTGACTAAAGACATGGTAAGAAGGATGTAAAGAAATACCCTTTCAGTTTGGGAGTGGTAAATGAATGGAAGAGACTGACTGAGGACATGGTTAATAGAGACAGCAGACATAAATCTAAGATGTGTGATAATAAGGAGTGTTCAAGAGATGGGGCCCCATGAGTGTAAAAATTCTTCCCTGGACAGTGCAAATAGGTAATTACATACAAACAAGTAAAACAATTTAATGGTACTGCATTATATTAGAAAGCTTTTATCAAAGAGCACCAGTTGATAACTCATCAAATCATGCAGGCAATCAGTCAAGGTACTCACAAAAGAAAGTCCGGGGAGAGGAGTAGATCATCCTCTAGTATGATGGCCTTGTCCACCTCGGGAAAGAAGTTGAAGACATTGTGCACAGAGAACCTTCTCTTGTGGGCCCACAGCAGGAAGGTGGTTATTAGCAGATGATACCAGGGATGCAAGGAACAGTAGGGAACAGTTAAGACAGATCAAGAACATGGCTGCGGAAATCCTAGAATTCTTCGAGTCATCAGTAGATATTGTCAAAATCTAAAATGAAAATATCATGTCTGGAAACAAAACTGAGAAAACTGAAGAATTTATTGAACTAGATAAAAAAAGTTCCTCTAACATCAACACATAAAGAAGACAGAAAACTTAAAGCGCCAAGCCGACTCTGGATTTTGATTTTAACTTTAAAGGTGTTTTTAGATACATGGGGAATGGGATGAAACATTTGGGCATCTATAGTCTTTATGATGAAAAGGCTTATGGAGATTTATGGCAATGCAACAAGAAAAATCAAAACAGCTAAAGGATGAAGTCAAAAAACATCAAAAGTGTAGGCAAGTGCTTGTGAAACTCAGGAAGCTAAAGAACACTGTAAAAGAACATGACTGCAAAATCAGAGTGATAGAGGAAAACTGTTGAAATTTTTGGGGTGACTGATAGACCAGGCAATTAGAATGCTCATTACTTAAGGATCAGAGGATATGGAAGGAAAAGGAGGGTAAGAATTATGAAAATAAATGTGGGACTGAGCAAGAAGAATGTAGAGGAGTGGGGCTAGAAGTGTATTATGAATTAAAGGATATCGAAAAAGTGGCAACTTACTGAATGGAGTGTACAGGGTGCAATATACTCTGAGACAGAATATTCAGGAAAACTTTTGTTTTGCTCTATGGAAGGTTTAAAATCATGTAGTGTATCCTGAATAAATGTAACATGGTGAAAATGTGGATTTTAAGTGAACCAGATAGCAAGAACATGGATGAATCAGAACCATAGGGGTTAGATGACAGTTGAGCTGCACTGGTTTTTAGAGAGACAGTGCTGCATGAGGATGATATAGAGTGTTTTTGATATTTGGGCTGTGATAAGACCCTATTCTGGCCAGAGACGAAAGAGTGGTGAAGGAGGATGAGACATACTCCTGGAATGGAGCAGTTTGGCCAAGAGGTACTATGGCAGGCTAGGAAACTTACTAAAAATGAGGAATTCATTAAGTGTTCATCAGAGCTGATAGATAAAGAGAGGATTGACAGAGAAATAAGGATACAGTCAAAAACCAAAAAATAGGAGGCTTTGAGGCTTGGGAGCAAACACAGCCTGACCACAAGTTCTGGTAAGTCAGCAATCCAAAATAACATGAGGCTTAGATTGAAGGTAACACATACAAACCCAGAAGGTTTCTCAAATGTAAAGGAACTAAAGTTCAAGGACCAAGCCAGGGAAAACAAACCTGTCATCCTTGGAGTAGTGGAGATGAGACTTACTAATGGGATAAGATCTGACCTACTCTGTACTAAAGTGTGCTGGTATATGATAGCAATGAGAGAAGAGAAAAAAGGATAAGATTATGTTTCAGGAAGTATTGAAAGATGGCCCTTTCAAACAAAAGATAATACAGAAAAACTTGCATAACAGCATTAACTCTATTTAGTATCCTTCAAAGAATTGCAATGAACCAGAACAAACACTCAATGAAAATAATGAAGGAATGTTCATTAATGCAGAAGGCAGCCAGCCACACACTGCTCAAATATGAAAAAGTTTGGATGGTATTGCAGTGGAATTTATTAAAAAAGGGGGTGACTGTATTGTTGACTGGTTGGTAAGGTTATTTAATGTATGTATGACTCATGGCGAGGTGCCTGAGGATTGGCGGAATGCGTGCATAGTGCCATTGTACAAAGGCAAAGGGGATAAGAGTGAGTGCTCAAATTACAGAGGTATAAGTTTGTTGAGTATTCCTGGTAAATTATATGGGAGGGTATTGATTGAGAGGGTGAAGGCATGTACAGAGCATCAGATTGGGGAAGAGCAGTGTGGTTTCAGAAGTGGTAGAGGATGTGTGGATCAGGTGTTTGCTTTGAAGAATGTATGTGAGAAATACTTAGAAAAGCAAATGGATTTGTATGTAGCATTTATGGATCTGGAGAAGGCATATGATAGAGTTGATAGAGATGCTCTGTGGAAGGTATTAAGAATATATGGTGTGGGAGGAAAGTTGTTAGAAGCAGTGAAAAGTTTTTATTGAGGATGTAAGGCATGTGTACGTGTAGGAAGAGAGGAAAGTGATTGGTTCTCAGTGAATGTAGGTTTGCGGCAGGGGTGTGTGATGTCACCATGGTTGTTTAATTTGTTTATGGATGGGGTTGTTAGGGAGGTAAATGCAAGAGTTTTGGAAAGAGGGGCAAGTATGAAGTCTGTCGGGGATGAGAGAGCTTGGGAAGTGAGTCAGTTGTTGTTCGCTGATGATACAGCACTGGTGGCTGATTCATGTGAGAAACTGCAGAAGCTGGTGACTGAGTTTGGTAAAGTGTGTGGAAGAAGAAAGTTAAGAGTAAATGTGAAAAAGAGCAAGGTTATTAGGTATAGTAGGGTGGGGGGTCAAGTCAATTGGGAGGTGAGTTTGAATGGAGAAAAACTGGAGGAAGTGAAGTGTTTTAGATATCTGGGAGTGGATCTGGCAGTGGATGGAACCATGGAAGCGGAAGTGGATCATAGGGTGGGGGAGGGGGCGAAAATTCTGGGGGCCTTGAAGAATGTGTGGAAGTCGAGAACATTATATCGGAAAGCAAAAATGGGTATGTTTGAAGGAATAGTAGTTCCAACAATGTTGTATGGTTGCGAGGCGTGGGCTATGGATAGAGTTGTGCGCAGGAGGATGGATGTGCTGGAAATGAGATGTTTGAGGACAATGTGTGGTGTGAGGTGGTTTGATCGAGTGAGTAACGTAAGGGTGAGAGAGATGTGTGGAAATAAAAAGAGCGTGGTTGAGAGAGCAGAAGAGGGTGTTTTGAAGTGGTTTGGGCACATGGAGAGAATGAGTGAGGAAAGATTGACCAAGAGGATATATGTGTTGGAGGTGGAGGGAACGAGGAGAAGAGGGAGACCAAATTGGAGGTGGAAAGATGGAGTGAAAAAGATTTTGTGTGATCGGGGCCTGAACATGCAGGAGGGTGAAAGGAGGGCAAGGAATAGAGTGAATTGGAGCGATGTGGTATACCGTGGTTGACGTGCTGTCAGTGGATTGAATTAAGGCATGTGAAGCGTCTGGGGTAAACCATGGAAAGCTGTGTAGGTGTGTATATTTGCGTGTGTGGACGTATGTATATACATGTGTATGGGGGGGGGGTTGGGCCATTTCTTTCGTCTGTTTCCTTGCGCTACCTCGCAAACGCGGGAGACAGCGACAAAGTATAATAAAAAATAATATAAAAAAAAAATATATATATATATATATATTTTTTTTTTCATACTATTCACTATTTCCCGCGATAGCGAGGTAGCATTAAGAACAGAGGACTGGGCCTTTGAGGGAATATCCTCACCTGGACCTCTTCTCTATTCCTTCTTTTGGAAAAAAAAAAAAAAAAAAAAAAAAAATAGATATATATATATATATATATATATATATATATATATATATATATATATATATATCCCTGGGGATAGGGGAGAAAGAATACTTCCCACATATTCCCTGCGTGTCGTAGAAGGCGACTAAAAGGGAAGGGAGCGGGGGGCTGGAAATCCTCCCCTCTCATTTTTTTATTTTAATTTTCCAAAAGAAGGAACAGAGAAGGGGGCCAGGTGAGGGTATTCCCTCAAAGGCCCAGTCCTCTGTTCTTAACGCTACCTCGCTATCGCGGGAAATGGCGAATAGTATGAAAAAAAAAAAAAAATATATATATATATACAAGAGCAAGGTGATTAGGTACAGTAGGGTTGAGGGTCACGTCAATTGGGAGGTAAGTTTGAATGGAGAAAAACTGGTGGAAGTAAAGTGTTTTAGATATCTGGGAGTGGATCTGGCAGCGGATGGAACCATGGAAGCGGAAGTGAATCATAGGGTGGGGGAGGGGGTGAAAATCCTGGGAGCCTTGAAGAATGTGTGGAACTCGAGAACAGGATCTCGGAAAGCAAAAATGGGTATGTTTGAAGGAATAGTGGTTCCAACAATGTTGTATGGTTGCGAGGCGTGGGGTATGGATAGAGTTGTGCGCAGGAGGGTGGATGAGCTGGAAATGAGATGTTTGAGGACAATGTGTGGTGTAAGGTGGTTTGATCGAGTAAGTAATGTAAGGGTAAGAGAGATGTGTGGAAATAAAAAGAGCATGGTTGAGAGAGCAGAAGAGGGTGTTTTGAAATGGTTTGGGCACATGGAGAGAATGAGTGAGGAAAGATTGACCAAGAGGATATGTGTCGGAGGTGGAGGGAACGAGGAGAAGTGGGAGACCAAATTGGAGGTGGAAAGGTGGAGTGAAAAAGATTTTGAGTGATTGGGGCCTGAACATGCAGAAGGGTGAAAGGCGGGCAAGGAATAGAGTGAATTGGATCGATGTGGTATACCGGGGTTGACGTGCTGTCAGTGGATTGAATCAGGGCATGTGAAGTGTCTGGGGTAAACCATGGAAAGTTGTGTGGGGCCTGGATGTGGAAAGGGAGCTGTGGTTTCGGGCATTATTGCATGACAGCTAGAGACTGAGTGTGAACGAATGGGGCCTTTTGTTGTCTTTTCCTAGCGCTACCTCACACACACGAGTGGGGAGGGGGATGGTATTCTATGTGTGGCGAGGTGGCGATGGGAATGAATAAAGGCAGACAGTGTGAATTGTGTGCATGGGTATATATGTATGTGTCTGTGTGTATATAAATATGTGTACATTGAGATGTATAGGTATGTATATTTGCGTGTGTGGACGTGTATGTATATACATGTGTATGGGGGTGGGTTGGGCCATTTCTCTCGTCTGTTTCCTTGCGCTACCTCGCAAACGCGGGAGACAGCGACAAAGCAAAAAAAAAAAAAAAATATATATATATATATATATATATATATATATATATATATATATTATCCCTGGGGATAGGGGAGAAAGAATACTTCCCACGTATTCCCTGCGTGTCGTAGAAGGCGACTAAAAGGGAAGGGAGCGGGGGGCTGGAAATCCTCCCCTCTCGTTTTTTTTTTTTTTTTAATTTTCCAAAAGAAGGAACAGAGAAGAGGGCCAGGTGAGGATATTCCCTCAAAGGCCCAGTCCTCTGTTCTTAACGCTACCTCGCTATCGCGGGAAATGGCGAATAGTATAAAAAAAAAAAAAAAAAATATATATATATATATATATATACATATATATATATATATATATGAATATAATACATTTTTTTATAAAAATATGTTCAATATCACTGATATTACATAGTAGAATATCATTTACTTGTAAATTTTGTGCATATGACTGATTTACAGGAATGTACATACAGTATTTATAGGGGACTTTAAGAGAATTAGAATAATAGAGCTACAGTCACATTAGAGTTTTCCATGCTTTAAATCCATGACAGAATTTCATCTACAGGCAATGAATCAACAGTATGATAAGCACATTGGTAAAAGAAGTATAGGCTAGGTGCCCAGCTCACACATCTAGTTTGAGTTCAGTTGGAGAGCAGGATGGCTTCACTGTATCTTTACATGGCAGTATTAACTGCTTTGGTGAGATGTGTGGTCCAGTTAAAGAAAACTAAGACAAGAAACAAATGATTGTGAGTACATGTATATCCTGGTTGGTATGAAGACTAGATAAAAATTTTTACAATTATTTGGTACAAGAGCTTCAACTGGAAGACACCCAGTAATTCTACAATTTTCAGAGCATGACAAGGGCAAAGTTTCAAAAATTACTGCTGACAGTAACAACACTCATTTCCAAGGATGGTACATAGTGCCCAAGTGGTTTGTTTTCAAAAGAGACGAAAGTACTCAATGCTATGATGGATTTATCGCGGATAGAAACTCTTGTGTGACCGTGGCTCAACACTACTAAAACAGTTTCAGAAAATGTACCAAAACTATATTGGCATAATTAGAACCTTTATATAATGATATCACATACTGTAAATATTTAAAGTTACAACTGTGTGCACTGACCATGAATAAGCAAACAGTATACAGATTATTGCCTCTATACAGTTGAGAATTCTACTGAAAATGAATGATCCTCTAAAACACCTCTCTCTATAGTTGGAACTTAATGACAGTCCACAACTCATTCTTCTAAAGAAGACAAGAACAAATTCCAAGTGATACCTTACAAGATCTATCATGAAGGCAATACTCACCTCCCAAGTTAAAGAAATATAAATTTGTTTTATTCCACAGAAACTGTGCAAATCTTTATCTATGGAGAACTCTCAAAGATGGAAAGTTGTAAATCAGTTGAAAGACATTAACAATGCTTGGGCTAATGTATTCAGGCAGTAATGAACTGATTTATAGAATACAATGGCTTACAAAATACAATTTCTGCAATAATAAAACTAATGAAAATTCATCAGTGTGTTGGGGACAAGATGATATTTCATAAACTTTATCAACTATTATACTTTTGGATAAATAGTAACCTGAACAATATATTGTAAATAATACTGACACTAAGATAACCTTCCTTCACTCTTGACTAGTCACACTTCCACAAGTTCCTACCCATGGTGTATATTCATTGCATAAAGCATTGACTTTTTCCACACTGTGTATTCTATCTTGAGTGCACTTGTATATGGAAAAATTGAATGCAAATACACTGGTAAAAGTCAAGTGTTACAGCTTGAGCAGAGAATGAAAATTTTATGTAAACATTTGATAAAGTAGCATGTGAAAAGATTCATAACCAGATATTGTAATTTATGATTCATTCTGCTCAGATTGTCAACTTGGATGGTGAATTTTAGAATAACAATCAGTAGTATTTGTTGTATGGAATCATATGTTCTGTTTCTTTCATCTTTTATCAGGTTCTTTGTAATATCTTGAACAGCTACTAAAGACAAAGAATCTTCCATAATTCAGAATAATTAAAAAGTCTTGAATCATTGAAGATGTTCAGAAGATTTGTAATGTATTATGAAACATGTATGAAGTGTAGAACTGTAATAGTGAATGAATCACATGTACCTTTATTTTACAGGCATTTATTGGGGATTTTATCAGGAGCATTGTTTCATTAGTTTTTGTAGTAATACTAGATTGCACTTGCCATGCAAGAAAAACACATCCACTCACACATACATACACACATTTTCATATTCATCCTTGCTTGCCTTCATCCACGTCTGACGCCGCCCCACCCCATTGGAAAGAACACAAAAAGCTATTTCATGTGTGGTGGGGTGACGGCAGAGGTGGATGGGGGCAGCATGTGTGAATATGTACATGTGTATATATGTATGTGTCTGTGTATGTATACGTTGAAATGTATAGGTTATGTATATGGGCATTTATGTATTTACGTGTATATGTGGGTGGGTTGCGCCATTCATATATCTGTTTCCTTGCGCCACCTCGCTAACGTGAGAGACGGCAATTAAGTATAATAAGATATATATATATATATATAGGGGAGAAAGAATACTTCCCACGTATTCCCTGCGTGTCGTAGAAGGCGACTAAAAGGGAAGGGAGCGGGGGGCTGGAAATCCTCCCCTCTCAATTTTTTTTTTTTTTTTTTTTTTTTTTTTTTTCTCCAAAAGAAGGAACAGAGAAGGGGGCCTGGTGAGGATATTCCCTAAAAGGCCCAGTCCTCTGTTCTTAACGCTACCTCGCTAATGCGGGAAATGGCGAATAGTATGAAAGAAAGAAGAAAGATATATATATATATATATATATATATATTAAAAAAGGGGTGACTGTATTATTGACTGGTTGGTAAGGTTATTTAATGTATGTATGACTCATGGTGAGGTGCCTGAGGATTGGCGGAATGCGTGCATAGTGCCATTGTACAAAGGCAAAGGGGATAAGAGTGAGTGCTCAATTACAGAGGTATAAGTTTGTTGAGTATTCCTGGTAAATTATATGGGAGGGTATTGATTGAGAGGGTGAAGGCATGTACAGAGCATCAGATTGGGGAAGAGCAGTGTGGTTTCAGAAGTGGTAGAGGATATGTGGATCAGGTGTTTGCTTTGAAGAATGTATGTGAGAAATACTTAGAAAAGCAAATGGATTTGTATGTAGCATTTGTGGATCTGGAGAAGGCATATGATAGAGTTGACAGAGATGCTCTGTGGAAGGTATTAAGAATATATGGTGTGGGAGGCAAGTTGTTAGAAGCAGTGAAAAGTTTTTATCGAGGATGTAAACCGTGTGTACGTGTAGGAAGAGAGGAAAGTGATTGGTTCTCAGTGAATGTAGGTTTGCGGCAGGGGTGTGTGATGTCTCCATGGTTGTTTAATTTGTTTATGGATGGGGTTGTTAGGGAGGTAAATGCAAGAGTTTTGGAAAGAGGGGCAAGTATGAAGTCTGTTGGGGATGAGAGAGCTTGGGAAGTGAGTCAGTTGTTGTTCGCTGATGATACAGCGCTGGTGGCTGATTCATGTGAGAAACTGCAGAAGCTGGTGACTGAGTTTGGTACAGTGTGTGAAAGAAGAAAGTTAAGAGTAAATGTGAATAAGAGCAAGGTTATTAGGTACAGTAGGATTGAGGGTCAAGTCAATTGGGAGGTAAGTTTGAATGAGGAAAAACTGGAGGAAATAAAGTGTTTTAGATATCTGGGAGTGGATCTGGCAGCGGATGGAACCATGGAAGCGGAAGTGGATCATAGGGTGGGGGAGGGGGCGAAAATTCTGGGAGCCTTGAAGAATGTGTGGAAGTTGAGAACATTATCTCGGAAAGCAAAAATGGGTATGTTTGAAGGAATAGTGGTTCCAACAATGTTGTATGGTTGTGAGGCATGGGCTATTGATAGAGTTGTGCGCAGGAGGATGGATGTGCTGGAAATGAGATGTTTGAGGACAATGTGTGGTGTGAGGTGGTCTGATCGAGTAAGTAACGTAAGGGTAAGAGATATGTGTGGAAATAAAAAGAGCGTGGTTGAGAGAGCAGAAGAGGGTGTTTTGAAATGGTTTGGGCACATGGAGAGAATGAGTGAGGAAAGATTGACCAAGAGGATATATGTGTCGGAGGTGGAGGGAACGAGGAGAAGAGGGAGACCAAATTGGAGGTGGAAAGATGGAGTGAAAAAGATTTTGTGTGATCGGGGCCTGAACATGCAGGAGGGTGAAAGGAGGGCAAGGAATAGAGTGAATTGGATCGATGTGGTATACCGGGGTTGACATGCTGTCAGTGGATTGAATCAGGGCATGTGAAGGGCCTGGGGTAAACCATGGAAAGCTGTGTAGGTATGTATATTTGTGTGTGTGGACGTATGTATATACATGTGTATGGGGGTGGGTTGGGCCATTTCTTTCTTCTGTTTCCTTGCGCTGCCTCGCAAACACGGGAGACAGCGAAAAAAAAAAAATATATGATTTGGTAAACAGAGAAGAGGTAGTAAAAGCTTTGCGGAAGAAGACAGCCGGCAAGACAGCAGGTTTGGATGGTATTGCAGTGGAATTTATTAAAAAAGGGGGTGACTGTATTGTTGACTGGTTGGTAAGGTTATTTAATGTATGTATGATTCATGGTGAGGTGCCTGAGGATTGGCAGAATGTGTGCATAGTGCCATTGTACAAAGGCAAAGGGGATAAGAGTGAGTGCTCAAATTACAGAGGTATAAGTTTGTTGAGTATTCCAGGTAAATTATATAGGAGGGTATTGATTGAGAGGGTGAAGGCATGTACAGAGCATCAGATCGGGGAAGAGCAGTGTGGTTTCAGAAGTGGTAGTGGATGTGTGGATCAGGTGTTTGCTTTGAAGAATGTATGCGAGAAATACTTAGAAAAGCAAATGGATTTGTATGTAGCATTTATGGATCTGGAGAAGGCATATGACAGAGTTGATAGAGATGCTCTGTGGAAGGTACTAAGAATATATGGTGTGGGAGGCAAGTTGTTAGAAGCAGTGAAAAGTTTTTATTGAGGATGTAAGGCATGTGTATGTGCAGGAAGAGAGGAAAGTGATTGGTTCTCATTGAATGTAGGTTTGCGGCAGGGGTGTGTGATGTCTCCATGGTTGTTTTATTTGTTTATGGATGGGGTTGATAGGGAGGTGAATGCAAGAGTTTTGGAAAGAGGGGCAAGTATGAAGTCTGCTGGGGATGAGAGAGCTTGGGAAGTGAGTCAGTTGTTGTTTGCTGATGATACAGCGCTAGTGGCTGATTCATGTGAGAAACTGCAGAAGCTGGTGACTGAGTTTGGTAAAGTGTGTGAAAGAAGAAAATTAAGAGTAAATGTGAATAAGAGCAAGGTTATTAGGTACAGTAGGGCTGAGGGTCAAGTCAATTGGGAAGTAAGTTTGAATGGTGAAAAACTGGAGGAAGTAAAGTGTTTTAGATATCTGGGAGTGGATCTGGCAGTAGATGGAACCATGGAAGCGGAAGTGAATCATAGGGTGGGGGAGGGGGCGAAAATTTTGGGAGCCTTGAAAAATGTGTGGAAGTCGAGAACATTATCTCGGAAAGCAAAAATGGGTATGTTTGAAGGAATAGTGGTTCCAACAATGTTGTATGGTTGCGAGGCGTGGGCTATGGATAGAGTTGTGCGCAGGAGGATGGATGTGCTGGAAATGAGATGTTTGAGGACAATGTGTGGTGTGAGGTGGTTTGATCGAGTAAGTAACGTAAGGGTAAGAGAGATGTGTGGAAATAAAAAGAGCGTGGTTGAGAGAGCAGAAGAGGGTGTTTTGAAATGGTTTGGGCACATGGAGAGAATGAGTGAGGAAAGATTGACCAAGAGGATATATGTGTCGGAGGTGGAGGGAACGAGGAGAAGAGGGAGACCAAATTGGAGGTGGAAAGATGGAGTGAAAAAGATTTTGTGTGATCGGGGCCTGAACATGCAGGAGGGTGAAAGGAGGGCAAGGAATAGAGTGAATTGGAGCGATGTGGTATACAGGGGTTGACGTGCTGTCAGTGGATTGAATCAAGGCATGTGAAGCGTCTGGGGTAAACCATGGAAAGCTGTGTAGGTATGTATATTTGCGTGTGTGGACGTGTGTATGTACATGTGTATGGGGGGGGGGGGTTGGGCCATTTCTTTCGTCTGTTTCCTTTCGCTACCTCGCAAACGCGGGAGACAGCGACAAAGTATAAAAAAAAAAAAAAAAAAAAAAAAATATATACTTTTTATCCCTGGGGATAGGGGAGAAAGATTACTTCCTAAGTATTCCCTGCATGTTGTAGAAGGTGACTAAAAGGGGAGGGAGCAGGGGGCTGGAAATCTTCCCCTCCCATTTAATAATAATTTTCCAAAAGAAGGAACGGAGAGGTGTGCCAAGTGAGAATATACCCTCTAAGGCTCACTTCTCTGTTCTTAACGCTACCTCGCCAATGCGAGACAAGGCAAATGTATATGAAAAAAAAACAATATACATACTTTTAAAAGTTTTAAAGATCCATGAAACACTTCAGATTTTCCTTCTTATTTGTGGGTCTTTAATCATGTATTACTGCAGAAACCTTACAAAAGAATTATGGAGTTCTTAATCATAAACAAACTGGGAAATCTCAAATTCTCATTAAGAGAGAGAATCAAAGAAATGCAGATCTTTAGAGTGTAAGGTAAAATATCATGTTGTTGGCTGTCGCTGACTACAGAGGAATCAGAGGGATGATACATCATCAAATGACCTTATCATTACATAGTAACATAGAAGTCAAACATATCTATCATGATACACCTACTGGTTAAAGTGATCATAGCATGTAGTCCACAAAATAATGGAAAAGATAATCAGAAAACAAATGAATGTTTATTTGCAAAACAAAGACTCTCCATGTGAGAGGCAACATGGGTTCAAGAAAAAGAGATTTTACTTAAATTTCATGAACTTAAATGAGAGGAAAATCCAATTTAGACAAAAAGATGATAAGAGTGTCAGAAGACATTAGATAATGCTCAATCTAATCAGTAAGCAGAGATGTATTTTCTGGAAGAAGACATCTTCAATGAATAGAAACCTATTTCAGTGGAAGGGAAGAGTGGACATATGCCAGGGAAACCTTTCTGGAATGAGTTAGGGTTTCCTGCAGTGTGTTTCAAGGCTCAATCTTTACAGTGTCATTCTTTGTATCTGTGTTCATGACTATAGAAGGCTAGAAACATACTTAAATACATTTGAAGATGATGATAAAGTCATGATAGAAGTAAAATATGAGGATTGCATCAGCTTACAAAGGGGCCTTAACTAAATTCAAGATGTAAATGTAAAGGGGTGTGGACAGGACACAATGAAAAAAGGTCTTGATATAAATACCATCTGTAAATGCTTTACCAATTTATCTGTAAGAAGAAAGAAGAGATTATTCATTACCTGAAGTGCATGTTGAGGAGTGTGGAAGAGCCCGGCTTACCCTGCGGCTGGTGCACTAACACGTTCAATCTAAGAAAAAAATGGTAACAGTTTGCATCAAGGACAGTATTTTTACAATAGAGGGTCCCAGTATGTGGGATGAACAGGACTCTAAAAGCAAATAGAGATGAGTGTCATAAAGGTGCATAGAGCACACAGGTTGATGTTCACTTACATGAAAAAAGAGGTACCTGCAACACAAAAGGGTAGCCCTCAGTTACATGCACAGTCATGTACTCATGCAAACACAGGACACATTCAAAAACAGACTAATACAAACCCAGAAAAGCATGTTGTAAAGCTTCCTAAATATACAGTTTAGTTTTCTGTCCCTATAATCTCACAAGCCCAGGTTCCAAGTCCATCACAGGCAGCCTACCCACCTATTCATCCTCCCTTTTGGCATTAGCGAGGTAGCGTTAAGAACAGAGGACTGGGCCTTGAGGGAATACCCTCACCTGGCCCAATTCTCTGTTCCTTCTTTTGGAAAATTAAAAAAAAAACGAGAGGGGAGGATTTCCAGCCCCCCGCTCCCTCCCCTTTTAGTCGCCTTCTACGACACGCAGGGAATACGTGGGAAGTCTGTTGTGGATGAGAGAGCTTGGGAAGTGAGTCAGTTGTTGTTCGCTGATGATACAGCGCTGGTGGCTGATTCATGTGAGAAACTGCAGAAGCTGGTGAATGAGTTTGGAAAAGTGTGTGGAAGAAGAAAGTTAAGAGTAAATGTGAATAAGAGCAAGGTTATTAGGTACAGTAGGGTTGAGGGTCAAGTCAATTGGGAGGTGAGTTTGAATGGAGAAAAACTGGAGGAAGTGAAGTGTTTTAGATATCTGGGAGTGGATCTGGCAGCGGATGGAACCATGGAAGCGGAGGTGGATCATAGGGTGGGGGAGGGGGCGAAAATCCTGGGGGCCTTGAAGAATGTGTGGAAGTCGAGAACATTATCTCGGAAAGCAAAAATGGGTATGTTTGAAGGAATAGTGGTTCCAACAATGTTGTATGGTTGCGAGGCGTGGGCTATGGATAGAGTTGTGCGCAGGAGGATGGATGTGCTGGAAATGAGATGTTTGAGGACAATGTGTGGTGTGAGGTGGTTTGATCGAGTAAGTAACGCAAGGGTAAGAGAGATGTGTGGAAATAAAAAGAGCGTGGTTGAGAGAGCAGAAGAGGGTGTTTTGAAATGGTTTGGGCACATGGAGAGAATGAGTGAGGAAAGATTGACCAAGAGGATATATGTGTCGGAGGTGGAGGGAACGAGAAGTGGGTGACCAAACTGGAGGTGGAAAGATGGAGTGAAAAAGATTTTGTGTGATAGGGGCCTGAACATGCAGGAGGGTGAAAGGAGGGCAAGGAATAGAGTGAATTGGATCGATGTGGTATACTGGGGTTGACGTGCTGTCAGTGGATTGAATCAGGGCATGTGAAGCGTCTGGGGTAAACCATGGAAAGCTGTGTAGGTATGGATATTTGCGTGTGTGGACGTATGTATATACATGTGTATGGGGGTGGGTTGGGCCATTTCTTTCGTCTGTTTCCTTGCGCTACCTCGCAAACGCGGGAGACAGCGGCAAAAAAAAAAAAAATATATATATATATATATATATATATATATATATATATATGAAAAAACCATAAGCAGGCTCACCAACAAATATACACACAAAAGACCTTACTATCGCTACTTTCCCCTTGTGACCCACCCGAATAGTTGGGCGAGTTGCTCGATCTCAGTTTGGGGGCCATCAATGAATACGAGGATGGGCGTCTGAGCAGCTCCTGGAGTCTCCAGCAGGTTCAGTAGCTGTCTGCGGGATAGGTGGGTAGACCACACCAGTCGCGGTTACAAAGAACATGCACTAACAAAAGTACTAGAGTTGTGTCATTAGTTCACGACCTATGAATGAAAGCTGGTAATAATTTACTGACCTATACAGATGTGCCAATAATTGCTATATTACCCATGGATGAAGACTCATGGTTCACTAACCTGTAGAAGTTAAATGGTTTGATGGCAGTGAGCATGGCAACTGGTATGACTTCGTTCATTTGAATCTCTGGCTGAAAGAGCAAAGGGTACCGAGAGTCAGACAAGGTCATCAAGTATTAGTTCACAAACTGCAGGATGACTTCATCAAGTGGAGGAGAGAGACTCGTATATAGTCATGCATTGATGGCTTCTCAGTGTACACCAGTGTCAATTACCTGACCACTGGTATAACTGTCTTGTAACATACCACCGTATTCCTTTGTACAAGACCATGTTTTGCTGTAATGACACCATTCAGCGGCTCGAGGAGAGATACAACATGAGGGAAAATACAGTGCTGAAGAAAGGTTCAGCTTGGGGTGTCATACAGTGTGAGGAGACATACAGGGACAGAATGAGGAGGTTGACTCCAGGTAAGGACGTAAGTGGCATGAGGAGATGGAGTTATGGTAAGGACGGGGAATATGAGGAGGTGGACTCACAGCCGAGAACCTGAAGGAGCGCCTGATGGGGTCGCTACAGGAACACAGTCTCTTGTAGCCCTCGTAGGTGTCGCAGAAGTCCCGCTGCTCCAGCATGTCTCTCTGTTCGTGCCACCTGCACCACAAAACTGCCAACGCAAAAAACATGTTAACATCACATGACACATCCGTCGGCACCACACACCTGTTAACACCTGTTGACACATCTGCCTTTACCACACGCCTGTAAACACGACACCTATACGAAGCTTGGTCTCTCTTGTAATCATGTTGTCCCTACTATAGCCTCTGTTCACATTATTCCAATATCGCTCCAGTATTCTACTTTGGTCTACCTTACATCGGTTTCTCTTAAACGACATCCTATCAACTATACATCCTAAATCAGATCTCTTTTCCTAGGAAGTAAATTTTCATTCAGTATCCTGCTTCTTCCCATACATACATCACACCTATATCTACCTAATGTTACATCCACAACTCTCTCTTACCATTTCATTCCTCGTGTAACCTCTACACTGTCTGCTTCACCCACCAACACACACGCCTCCGTACACCCAAGCCCCTAGGTCATGACATACCTGGCCTCTTAGGGACGTGGGCAAGGACACGGAGGGGGCTCCCCTGCACCCCATCTGGCCTTCGGATGATAGAGACGGCCTCGCTCCACACTCGTCCTCGCGTGACCTGCTCATTGCACCATAAGCACAGGAAAAATATATAGTAACACTTGAAATACACCAGAGGCATGATATCCTCTCTGGTGAATGCATCCCTTCCCCAGAACTCACAAGTCCTATCCTTCCTTGTGCAAAAACGATGAACTGTGTTGAAGGTGTATTTTGATGGATCATAATACTTTCAAATATTATATTTCTGCTATGACGATTATGCACACGAGAAAATTACTAATATGCTATTCTATGACTTCTTGGGTGCTATAGATAGAGAGACATTTTCATTTATGCATAAGACGAAGTCTATCCGAGACCATGTGGGCCGGCAATATATCCCCAACCAATCTGCACATCGTTATTTGCTCGAGTCAATTACGAGGAACCAATTACCGCCGACATACCTCCTGGTCGAGTAGCGGCAGCTTAGGTTTTGGATGGTCATCTCCTGAAGGTGTGGTGGCGGGCGTGTGGGACACCATGACCCACGCTTCAAAGGCTGCTAAGTTGCGGATCCTGGAAGCACCCATGACCTCCAGTTTTTCGACAGCATCCTCGGCCAGGAATACCACCGCATCTGGCTGACCCATGAACCACAATAAAGCACAAAGGATATATATATATATATATATATATATATATATATATATATATATATATATATATATATATATATATATATATCAGAGTGAAAAAGTTCAATACGTGAAGAAAGAAGTTATAGGTGATTAGTATCAGACTACGCTACTACGCCCTGTGTGGAAAAATAATATATCAGAAATTCCTTACTGGAGTGAATACACTGGGTTAGCTTTATAGGCCAGGTTTGCGACTAATGGTTCATTACAAGTACAGTTTAATAAATGACCATATTCGATAGGGATAACTTAAGTGGTTAGTGTTGCGATATACGAACTTAAATTTTCCGATTGATTTAAAATGGTTTACATTAGGTTGGGTTTGCATTAAGGTTAGAAAACTGGGCCCTAATGTCTACATCAACACCAAAGAGAAAAATCTTAATAAGCTAACAATACTAAATCAGGTCTTACCTGGGAAAAAATTGATATTCCTTAAAGGATGCATTGAGTTAGTGTATGCAAGCAAGTTAGGTTAACAACTGATGGTGCATTACAATTACAGTATCATAACATTATTTTCCTATTAATAACTCAAGTTATGGCACATGACAAAGTTTCCCATTCACCGAATGATGGAATTTATATGTCTAACCCGTTATGACGCAGGTTACATCATTCACAGCTTTGTTTTGTCGTCATTATTGACTTCCTTGACTTTTATTCATTCATAAATATACTTCAACCAGAGATTTAATCCATTCAAGGACTATGACCGTTTTACAGTACAATAATTCATCATTTACAGGATTACAGTTATAAGATACGTTAATCTCTTCACTATATCTACTGGTTCATCATATTTACATAATTCTGATTATATTTTGTGGCAGAATTGACTATATTTCATTCACAAACAGTTTTGACATTTAATTCATTCAAAAACCTTTAAATTTTCTCCATACCTTTAATTCATTCAACAAGTTATTCCATTTAAAGATTTGTAATCCCGAGATTTAATTCACTCAAAACCTTTAAACTTTTTACCAAACTTTAATCTATTCACAATTGGCTTATCCTTCAGAGTTTCGTAAATCAAATTTCACCCCATCAAAGGCTCTAAATATTTCAAGAAACTTTTTTTTTTTTTTTTTTTTTTTTTTTTTTTTTTTCAAACTATTCGTCATTTCCCGCGTTAGCGAGGTAGCGTTAAGAACAGAGAACTGGGTCACTGAGGGAATATCCTCACCTGGCCCCCTTCTCTGTTCCTTCTTTTGGAAAATTAAAAAAAATTGAGAGGGGAGGATTTCCAGCCCCCCGCTCCCTCCCCTTTTAGTCGCCTTCTACGACACGCAGGGAATTACAGGAATTTTCCACCATGTTTGCGTGTTTACCTGGCACAACAACTTGTTGACTGGAGGATCTTGTTTTGACTGGCTCTAAACTTCTGCTATTTGACTAAATTTTAATATGTTTTCCCATTGTGTTGTTTTGAGGTTTATTATCATTAACCTCCATTTTTTTGTAAAATTGATAAAGTCCGCCGCATTTCCATATGTAAATCGTAATAATTTTCGTCGTTAGACAGCCATGTTGAGGAAGCTGTATGTGGTGTACATAAATGACAAGAAACTAATATTAAACTTTAAAGGGAGTAACGATAATAGAAAGACGGATAAAAGTCTTCAAATATTTTTCTTTTTTAACTAATCTACCTTTTGGCATGGGTAACTACTACTATCTTTAGTGGTTTGTTAGGATTTAATCACATCCGAAGCTTTGTTTACAAACACGAAGCTCATTCATAACGTGCCGAAATGATCATGACTTGGTTGATAATTTGAAGGTTTATAGTAAAACTTATCCTCTTCATATGTAAACTATGTTGTTAGACAAAAGATAACATTTCTAAAAGTAAACTTAGTCTCCTTCGGCGGGAGAATTTTTTTCCTCGTTTCCTTTTCTTATAGCAGCTACGACTGCATCCTATTATTCTTCGGCTAATAGACAAGAAACTTGATAATTATGTGTACCAACAGACCCAGGCTTTTTATGTATTAAGTTTATCAGTTGTTATCACGATCACTTCGGTATAAGGCAGATGAATGGATGAATTTGTATCATCTCCCGAATTTAGACATTTTTATCGTTTTAAAGTACACTCGTTCTTTAAGACTCGTCTCGTTTCCTCGCTATCTTTCCTCCCCATTCCTTTCTAGAGTTCGCATGACACACGATACACTTCATATGTTTTTCCTTCCTTCCATCCTTCCCACCCCATAGTACATCCCTCAAGAAGCTCTCACCACAGCGGCCACTACGAGGATGCGTCCAGGCAGTAGGGAGTCGAGGCAGGCAGCCAGGTTGCGGTGTTCGGACGGCTGATGGGTCAGGAACTGACGGCCCAGCATGAGGTTGCCTCGAGCTGGGTGAAGCACCACTACGTGTACCCCAGAGTGGCTCATGAACCCATGCGTCAGGGAACCCTCCCTCTCGTACACCTGGATGAGGCAAACGGCTGGGTGAGGTCAAGTGATGCACAAGGTCACGTGAGATTATGTACAGGTCAAATGAAGGGAAAGTAATCAGGGAGAGATCAGCCTACATGGTAGTGTCTCGGACAGGGTGGATGTGAAACAGATCTCGGACAATAACAAACCACATGTGAATGACTCGGACCATATGAAACTGATACAAACCATTTAGCAACGGTTCGAACCATTTGATAATGAGACAGACTACTTGTGACTGAGACAGAGAACGTGTGAATAAGACATAATAGTTTGAGTAAGACATACTACGTATGAATGAGAATGACTAAGTGTGAATGAGGCTGACAAATATGTGTGAGTGAGACATATCACTCAAGTATGAGAACGAATACGTAACTCACCAGATTGTTGTCCCTGTAGACCTGGATGGTTTGTTTGTTGACAATCACTCGCACCAGGAAGGTGTCTGCCTCCAGCTCTGGAAGGTAAAGCCAAGACTTCAACAAAGCTCAGATGGTAATGACTTTACACGAACTCGAAGATTCTGTATGTAAACAAAGATAACTCTTGTCATCATTTATTTTTACGTTACCTGTAAAGCTTCATGCTTCTCCTGAGCACCACATTCGAGGTTTGGCATTGTTTATGAAGTTCCAAGCTGATGTTTTAGCATTGTGGAAACTTTCACGAACTGAATGAGGGCGATCATGAAGCTCTGAGCAGGTGTTTCGGCACTAAACTAACAACGTTATGAGGTAACTGGGATCCAAAAAGTGTTACTTTACTGAAACTGTTTCAAATTTCATGAAGATATTTTGAACCACTAAAACACAACTGCAAGGTTGGCTTCCTTAGGTATTATCACTTCCATTTGTACATAATTGATTGTTTTCGAAAATGTTAATGTTTCGAGAAATTTATTGTATATGTATGTATATATATATATATATATATATATATATATATATATATATATATATATATATATATATATATATATATATATGATGTAGACTTTGTTATCGAAGTATTAAGCAGAATTTCAGCAACGTTGAGGAAAGATGCAACTGACCTGGAAGGAGACAATAGTGACCAGGGAGAAGGTCTTACTGACCTAAGAGAGTTCTCACTGACCTTGTATGACCTTTAATGACGTCAGGTTGACCGGGTGCAGCGAACGATTCTCTGCAAGTAGAGATGAAAGTCTTGTCATCTGATAGAAGTAATCTGGAATCTAGAGTTTAGAATTAATATAATCATATGCGATTATCAATTAATATAATCACATGTAATTCTCAATTAATCACTTTAGTAGGACGGTGCGTCCCTCGAGCATGACAGTACGACACTTGGGTATGATGGTGCGACCTTTGACCTGACCGTTAAGGCTCATACCATCATATACAAGGATCATGTCATCAGGTTCAATAATTTTAACATCGTCTTCGAAAGTCGCCCCGTCGTGCTCAAAGGGTTGTACCGAGTTACTTTCTGCGTCGTTCCATAGTCTTCTTGATCACATGGTCCGCGTGAAGCTACCGTGGTCATGGCAACAATGTTCTCTCCAACATGGTGGGAGGAACTCGAGCACCCTGCGCGACCTCGCTCCTCCCCCCAGCTCCACCCACAGCCATAAATAACACCCCAGATGGCGTGTGTAAACCAGTGCCTTATGCAGCCTTAAGGATATATCCTACAGGCCATATTCCCATACGTGTGACCTCTCCTGCAGCAGCACCACGAGACCCGTACCTCACATCTCTCCCTACTCCTCTCCTCCGCCAGCTCGGGCTACTGTCCTGGTAGCCCCTCACTCGTGTTACCCGCGTTTCCGTACCTTTACCTCACAATCCCCACATTCCTAAGTCTATGTACTTTAAAGTTATTCGAAAAGTAAGAATCCCAAATAATATTATGTTGCAAAGTAGCCTAAACTTTGATTTAAGAAGGATAAAGATCTAGATATATTTTACCATTCAATCAAACATTCTGATATTTGAGATTATAATGATAACGAAATGTGTCACTGACCAGCGATCTTCCTCCACTTGACTGGGTAGTCATCACGTATGAGCAGGTTCCTGTTGTGGCTCGGGTGGGCGGCTGGCCAGGCAGAGACCTCAGTCAAGAAGCTTGATTGCTGAGCTGTGTGGGTGAGCAGAGTGGCTGTGACCCACCACGGCCACGCCCTCGGCCACAACACACCTGGGGTCCTCATGTCTACCGAGACGGGAGGCTGTGGAGGAGGGTGGATGGAAGGTTCCCACCCCACCTAGTGTTGGACGGGCCTGAGGGTGACGACTGATGCTCCACGTATGTGTTGCATCGTCTGTGATGCCAGTCTGTGTGAAGGTTTGCGGAAGGATTCTTGTTACTGCTTCATCGTGTTTCAAATGCATGAAACATCTGTGATATCACTGGTCTTCAGGTGTTAACAAAGGCTGTGCTTGATAACCGATAACTATGGTATATATTTGCTTATCCTTCGTGACTTTCTTTCAAGAGACACCATATTTATATTTCATGCCTATGTATTACGCTAACCTAAGTTATAATCTTTTCTCTATTTCTCATACAAGATTTTGTTCCTGGAATTTCCGTCAGATAACTTGATCTTTGAAACACATAGTCGTTTGATCATATTTTCTGTCTTTTTCACTTCACACAGCCATCTGCTTCAGCGGAAGAATCGTATCTTTCATTACTGTTCAGTCGATGATTTCGTGCCCAAACTACATGAATTCTTATGTCAACACAGAGACTGGGAACACCACGTCAACAGTACGACCTGCCCAGGACACCACGTCAACTGGCGAATTTTACGTCGGTTTTCCTGATCTGAGACGACGTGGATTTCCGTCTCATTTTTCCTCGTCACGTGACGCCTCTGTCAGTTGTTGGTTAACATTACAGTAATTGACCTGTACAAAGATCATGACCTGCGAATGTCTTGACCTTTGACCTCAGCGGTGTTTGTTGTTCTCCGATGTTCTCAGCTGGTAGTTACAGCAGTAAGAGGATCCTCGGCCTCATGCGTTTCTCACTATACTCAGGAATTAGTAAAGCAGTTGTGATACTCTCTATGTTTCTCTGTTGTTTATGGTGTTATAATGAAGCAAAAGAAAACGTACAGAAGACACACAACTTTACATTGTTTTATCTAAAACAAACAGATCTCACTGATGGGGAGGCTGGCAGAATTTGTGGGAGTGGAGAGGTTGTGAGCATTTGTGAGAGTGGAGAGGTTGTGAGCATTTGTGAGGGTGGAGAGGTTGTGAGCATTTGTGAGAGTGGAGAGGTTGTGAGCATTTGTGAGGGTGGAGAGGTTGTGAGCATTTGTGAGAGTGGAGAGATTGTGAGCATTTGTGAGGGTGGAGAGGTTGTGAGCATTTGTGAGGGTGGAGATGTCCCTCTGGACGCCAGTGGGTGAGGGACAATCGTGTTCGAGACACTAATCCTGTATGTCTAACAACACAGGAAAATGATAGAAAGAAAATCTTATTTCCACTCCACTGACCCGGTAATTCATGGTATTATAAAGCCATTTATCTTTTTGTATGATTCCTGTTCCCGTTGAGTGAACAGAGGAATAACAGAATGTTCCAACAGTTGTTTCCACGAACTTAAGATTAAATGACTGATTCATGGTGCAGTCTGCCGCTTGCTCTGCTGACCAAAACAAGACAAGAAGGCAAGAAACGGGAAAATCATGGGCAGGTGTCAGCACACATCATGGTCAGCACACATCATGGTCAGCACACATCATGATCAGCACACATCATGATCAGCACACATCATGGTCAGCACACATTATGGTCAGCACACATCATGATCAGCACACATCATGGTCAGCACACATCATGATCAGCACTCATCATGGTCAGCACACATTATGGTCAGCACACATCATGGTCAGCACACATCATGGTCAGCACTCATAATGGTCAGCACACATCATGGTCAGCACACATCATGGTCAGCACTCATAATGGTCAGCACACATCATGGTCAGCACACATCATGGTCAGCACACATCATGATCAGCACTCATCATGGTCAGCACACATCATGGTCAGCACACATCATGGTCAGCACTCATAATGGTCAGCACACATCATGGTCAGCACACATCATGGTCAGCACTCATAATGGTCAGCACACATTATGGTCAGCACACATCATGGTCAGCACACATCATGGTCAGCACACATCATGATCAGCACACATCATGGTCAGCACACATCATGGTCAGCACTCATAATGGTCAGCACACATCATGATCAGCACACATCATGGTCAGCACTCATAATGGTCAGCACACATCATGATCAGCACACATCATGGTCAGCACTCATAATGGTCAGCACACATCATGGTCAGCACACATCATGGTCAGCACACATCATGGTCAGCACACATCATGGTCAGCACTCATAATGGTCAGCACACATCATGATCAGCACACATCATGGTCAGCACTCATAATGGTCAGCACACATCATGGTCAGCACTCATAATGGTCAGCACACATCATGATCAGCACACATCATGGTCAGCACACATCATGGTCAGCACACATCATGATCAGCACACATCATGGTCAGCACTCATAATGGTCAGCACACATCATGGTCAGCACACATCATGGTCAGCACACATCATGGTCAGCACTCATAATGGTCAGCACACATCATGGTCAGCACACATCATGGTCAGCACTCATAATGGTCAGCACACATCATGGTCAGCACACATCATGGTCAGCACTCATAATGGTCAGCACACATCATGGTCAGCACACATCATGGTCAGCACACATCATGATCAGCACTCATCATGGTCAGCACACATCATGGTCAGCACACATCATGGTCAGCACTCATAATGGTCAGCACACATCATGGTCAGCACACATCATGGTCAGCACTCATAATGGTCAGCACACATCATGGTCAGCACACATCATGGTCAGCACACATCATGGTCAGCACACATCATGGTCAGCACACATCATGGTCAGCACACATTATGGTCAGCACTCATAATGGTCAGCACACATCATGGTCAGCACACATCATGGTCAGCACTCATCATGGTCAGCACTCATCATGGTCAGCACACATTATGGTCAGCACACATCATGGTCAGCACACATCATGGTCAGCACACATCATGGTCAGCACTCATAATGGTCAGCACACATCATGGTCAGCACACATCATGGTCAGCACACATCATGGTCAGCACACATTATGGTCAGCACACATCATGGTCAGCACACATCATGGTCAGCACACATTATGGTCAGCACACATAATGGTCAGCACACATCATGGTCAGCACACATCATGGTCAGCACTCATCATGGTCAGCACTCATCATGGTCAGCACACATCATGGTCAGCACACATTATGGTCAGCACACATCATGGTCAGCACTCATCATGGTCAGCACACATCATGGTCAGCACACATTATGGTCAGCACACATCATGGTCAGCACACATCATGGTCAGCACACATCATGGTCAGCACACATCATGGTCAGCACACATCATGGTCAGCACACATTATCATCAGCACTCATCATGGTCAATACACATCACGGTCTGCACACAGTATGGTCAACACACATCATGGTCAGCACTCATCATGGTCAGCACACATCATGGTCAGCACACATAATAGTTAGGGTCAGCATACATTTATCCGTGGAGGAGAGCAGTCTATAAGGTAAACAACGGAGGATAGGTTACCTTACAGAAGGCAGTTTACATAGCATTATGGGTACACTGGATTACATTGATGAGGTTCAGGAGCTTGTCAAAGGCTGGGTACAGGAACAGGATCTACTCAAGGACGTTACTCTCACTGAGGTACTGACGGAGCTCATAAGACCTGGGAACTAGAGGCGCCAGAGCTGTCGACCTCCTCTGACGTGTATGACGTACGAACAGCCAGTCCTACCATCCATCTGAGATGAACGGTCAGCTAGCTCTGATCTGACAAGGGTCACTCCCAGTTGTATACGAGTAAACAACTCAAGCGATCATTGATAATAATGCTCGTAACATTTCACAGGTAACAACAGAAAATGTGAAGAAATCTCAGGGGTTCGAGTGGCTGAAACATCGTGTATCACACTGATTATAATTACCGAGGTAGCCAATTATGGCAGTTTATGTCCAGGTGTATAATCCTTCGATTTTGATGACTTCAAGATCAATCAAACTTCTGCATGTTAACAATGAGAGCATTCAATCAGGGATTGTTAATTACCTTTATCAAACTATCTTATAGCCTGAGTGCCTAAGGAGCTAGACAGAGGAATAATTAACGTCACAGAAGACACGCACTGACCCTGAGGGGCATTTCAGTAGCACGACCCTCACGAAGCTATATACGATGCACTGACTGAACACTGGTCATATTACTCCTGTGGTTCTTGAGCTCTGTGCTCCACCGATGATGATCAACTGCTCCACCACCGACGCACTAATGACCGTAGTGTTGCCACAGTCGTCTCATACGGGACTACGTTCGTCCCGCATCAGTGGTGAGGTCCCTATGGGTCTTGAGGGTACGAAGGTTCGCACAACACTGGACACGAACCCTCCACATACCGCCCTCCTAACGGAGATATACCAGCGAACAATCTTGTTAACAATCCACATAAGACTCAGGCACCTGTGTCACCAGTTACTATTGTGTGAGAATTTGGATAATGCGGGAACCATGGGCCTGTTGGAACGACTCCATTTATAACAAATTGTAGACTTGGCCACACACAGACCAGGAACTAACACATCGGCCATTGTACATAGCTGTTTCTAATGGCTTAGGCAGTTTAAGTTGCCTGTTTCATCAAGGCAAACTTAAATTACTTTCTAGAACGACTAACCTGCATTATCTCTGGAAGCACACAACGTGTATGAGAACTCATACACCAAAACATGCCACAATATTTTCAGCCGCCAGACCAACAAGGAGACGAGCGTTCACCCAAGAGTAACGTTACGTTTATGTTGTTGAAAGGTGACATTACAGAGCCATCAGAGGAGATGGAAAAGCTATGAAGCTCAGGAAGATATTATGTTTTGCAAGCGTCTGTGAACCCACAACACCCAATTGACCGAGCCAACGGAAAATGTGGTCAGCGTACTACGACTGGGAATATGGATTCTGAGATACAATGCACTTTTCTATTTCCTGGCGCTGACGTGAATTAGAAAGTTTGTGTGCTATTTGTCCAGGTTCAATGTGTAGTCGCGGTTATATTTTTCTCAGTGGTAGAAGAAATGAGTAGTTAGGAAAAGTAATCATGATTTCTCTTCTTGATTGCTTATGTTTTTTTTTTTTTTTTATCTTGTTTTATGTAATAAGCGCTGCAAGGAGAATGATACTAGAGTGTCTTTTGAACATATTTACTTATAAAAATAATTTTATGCAAAAGACTATATCAGAAATGATAGACATACAAGCTAATAATACTGAAGAATACTGGAACACCTATTTATTCTATGAATACAGCCAATAGTTCATCAAATATTTGGTAAGTTTGTACACTTCATAAATAGGATTCATCTATACACTTCTATAAATCTTTGAAGACAACTGTCACAGTATAGTTGACTAGGACACAGGCCGGCAGCGTCACATGGACAACACCATCATGTAAACAAACCTTTCTGAAAGACATGTTTGGAAACAAAAGACTGGAAAGGAAATACACCAGGTTTTCAGAGTTGCTGCATTTACAAGCGGGAAAGCAGCGGTGTATTATTGAGCAGTCAAGTTATGTATACATGTGTTTTGTAGATAAATGTTTTAAGTGTCATGTGCTGTACTGTCTCGAGGTTTATTGTGCTATGCTAGGCTGGTAACAATGTTTACCGTGTACACTTACAATCTAGCGTTAAGCAAATACAATTAACAAGCTACAAAAACAATTACTAACGATGTATCATATATCATATAGTTCTGATAAATTATATATCTATATATATATAAATATATATATATATATATATATATATATATATATATATATATATATATATATAGATCTGGTATATATATTATCTCTTTGATACAATGCTAAAGTGAAGCAGTCTGAAGCTACAACACAGGTCTGTGCGAGTGTTGTATACTTGTTGTGCGGGACTCAAAAGCTTAAGACTATTATATAACTATTGTGAGCAATTGGTATCTGTCCCGTGGTGTGTTCCACAACTCAAGCTGGGAGCTGGTACAGCTGCTCCTGCTGCTGTGGACCCGCAGACCCGACGTGCTGTGCAACTGGTGCACCGTTGAAGCCATGCTGAGGCGCTGACCCACCGAGGGATGAGCTAAAGTACTGGCTCTGTTGCGAGTTGCTTTGATTCTGCGAGCTATGGCTGGCTGCCTGGGAGAAGCTGCTGCTGAAGGTGGAGCCAACGCCGCCACCGTTACCCTGGTAAGACTGAGGGGTCGATGGAAGGGCGGGTGCTACGCCAGACTGGGAATCAGGGAAAGACTGGTGGGCGTTGTCATCGAGGGGGATCCAGCCTTCCATGTTGTAGGTAGGCTCTGCTGCCGGTGCTGTGAAAGAGGGATCAGCTCCAGCCGCTTCCAGACCAGGATTGTAAGAAGGTTCGGGCTGGACGTAGCTGAAGGAGCCTGGAACATTACCCTGTGTGCCAAGAGTGGGCTGTGGAACTGACGAGGGAATGTTCGAAGGCGGTTTGTAATCTGCTGCCGCGATGTCGTTGAGGGCGTGAGCAGGGGAGGAGGAAGGCGAGGGTACGTAGGTGGCGGCAACAGTGGAGGGTGAGGGCCTGGGCTCTGGGAAGGCCGACTGCGGGAACCCTTGTTGCAGGTAGTTGGCGTTGCCGGAACCAAATCCTCCGGCGCTGTTAAAGCTGCTATGAGACTGTTGTGAAGATGATGATGAGGAGGAGGAGGACGACAAAGACTTAGAGCTTGATGAGTACTGGCGAGCAGAACCGCCTCTTCCTCCCTGATTGACCGCATACTGGGATGAGGAGGAGGACTGGGCTTTCTTCGCCTCGTTAGCGCTCTTGGATGACGAGGACTGGAAGTTCAACGAAGCTAGGCCGTTGTTGTAGCTGGCGCTGCTGGAGGATGACGCCTTCTGCTGTGAGGACTGGGACGCATCTGATGATTTAGAACTCTGTGATGAGTAAGACACTGATCCTCCCCCGTTGGCTGATGGTCGGCTGTTAAACGCTGGTCGAGAACTTACTGGGGAAGTGGGTCTGTACTGCGCGGGGGTAGGCTGAACGGGCCTTGGTTGGTAGCGAGGCTGAGTTGGTCTTGGCTGAGTAGGTGCGGCGTAAGTTGGTCTGGGTGGGGTTGGTCGAGGTTGAGTAGGTGCGGCGTAAGTTGGTCTGGGTGGGGTTGGTCGAGGTTGAGTAGGTGCGGCGTAAGTTGGTCTGGGTGGAGTTGGTCGAGGCTGAGTAGGCCTAGAGTAAGTTGGCCTAGGCTGAGTAGGCCTAGAGTAAGTTGGCCTAGGCTGAGTAGGCCTAGAGTAAGTTGGTCTAGGCTGAGTAGGTCTGGGCTGGGTAGGTCTAGGCTGAGGGGTCCTGATGGGTGGGCCATAGGTGGGTCTGGGAGCCCCAGACTGACCTACAGGAGCGTTGTAGCCGGATGATGCTCCCGAGCCGGCCAGCCTACCGAAGGAGGAGAAAGCAGAGTTGCTGCTGCTGCTGGAGCTGCTGCTGCTCTTCTGAGAGGACTGAGATGACTGGTGACTCTGGTAGCGTTGTTGCCCCACCTGGCTCCCCTGCTGCTGGCCACGTCCGCCAGCCTGGTAGTTGTAGGTGTTGACACCCTGAGCGTTGTGCGCCGTCTGTTGTGAGCTCGACTTCGATGTGTCGTAGGTGTTGAATGTCGTGTGTTTCGTCGATTGGTTGATTCTCTGCTGCTGTTGCTGCTGCTGCTGCTGTTGACGCTGCTGTTGCTGCTGCCTCAGGAACTGTGATATTTGAGCCTGCTGCGGCTGCACGAAGGCACCGTAACTCTGCACGTCGTCAGAGATGGCGCCAGACTGCTGGAGTTCCAGGAAAGTGTTGATGGGGATGAGCACGAAGGGGAAGTTGATGTAGTCGCCGCTGGCGGCGCTGCCGTAGCTATTGTTGTTTGTGATGGTGGAGGAGTTGGTGAAGGAGCTCTGGAGTTGCTGGGTGATGTTCTGCAAGTACCGCGCCATCCACGCCTCTTGCGCGGACTTGTACTGGCTGCCGGAGGCCGCCGCTGCCCCGGCTGCCCTGCCATAGGAGGGGGTTTGGTAGGGACGGATGGTGGTGGGGACTGGGGAAGGTTGCTCAAACAGACCGTTCTTAACATTGAAATTGTTGAAGTTGGTCTGACTGTAGTTACTGGAACTGCTGTTCTGGGAAGAGGATGAGGACGAGGAGGCGGAGCTGAAGCTAGAGAAAGCATTCTGGTTATTGAAAAGACCTCCAGTGTTGTCTTGGAAGGATGGGGCAAAGGTTGGGCGGGGACTGGGGCTTGGTTGGTACCTGGGGTTGCTGGTGGGGGCTGGCAGGGTGGCGGGGGCCCGGGTGGCATCGTCCAGGCCTGTCAACACAACTCGAGGTTACTCGTGTGTCTCATCTTCCAGGTAGGCAAGAGGTTGTTCTAACCTCAGCCTCCTGTGAGATACGCCTCTACACACTCCTGTATCTACCTCTATCTACATATCTATCATTATTCTTTCACTATAATAGTTTTGTTTCTCTATTGAGGTTCATGAAGCGACAACTGAAATTAATGTGTTGTAGAATAATTCCAGAAATGAATAGTTAAGTTGAACCACAGTCAAGGTTGATGTTTGAACTTAATCATCGACAATCAAAAAGGTCAAATGAACTTCACATCCTTCTAGAGCAACAATGACACTCTCTATAATCATTAGTCAACACGAATGAAAACAAATGATTAAAAAGTTATATTAAGGCTGCAATAGATCATCATCCTTATACTAAGATGTAAGTACAATAGGAAACATAAATAGTTTTGATGCTTAGGGTTAAGAGAGTTTGACAAAACTATATTTCACATGGGAAGGACGAGCCTGGCTGAGGCAAGTCTGAGCCAGACCGAAAGGACGAAGGATTACAGTCCCGGTAGAACTTTGTGAGACTGTTGCCCACTGCCATTAATGATGAGAAGAAAACAAGGCATGGACTGGAGAACGTAGTCATACAAGTTAATCAGTAAAAGGAACATAGTTTGATGATTTCCTTCCTTTGATAAAAGAATGTAACTGTCATAGCAAGGAAAATCTCTTCCCACTTTCACAGATGTGGAATTATGTATCGAAGAGGGACGAAGAAATCTGAGTCTTTGTCACGAAGAAGGTGAGAACCCCAGACCCGAACTGGAGAAAAGAACCGAGAGGTTAGAGGGAATCGTGCAGACTTGACCAATATGATTCATCTGTTTATATATATCTTAGATACACTGATGATAAGATGGTATGAGCACATCTGACGCGCTTGTTCCTCTGTTCTCTTTTTCTCTGTTGTCTCCAGTTGGTTGTTAGGGAAGTAAGAGTCATATACAGCACAGAGTCGTCCACAGGTGCCAAGTCCAGACCAACAGTGTGTTGGCGTCGCTCCCGCAACACAAGCGTTGCTGGACGCGTCGCTCCCGCCTTACTGCTCAGATTGCGTCGCCGCCTCGGCGCCCACCAATGTCTTTCTGTTTATAGCCTCAGCAGACAGTCTGTTGTCTGTACAGAAGATCACATCAAGGTAAACCCTTCTCAAACAACTCGACTATTGAAATCTACATAATCTGCACTTCATATTCAACAGAAACTTGAAGATAACCTATATTCAGTGTTATGAAAGTATCATGAGTCATGACACAAGACTGAAAACAATAACGGGTTGAGAGGGATCCGATCCAGTGGTATCTTAAGACATATGGTATTAGATCTTGATTAGCTGGTGGGTCTGAGGCGGGAGGCATGAGGTCTGGGCAGACGTCAACACACGGGAACCATGGCATTCACGTTCCCGCTGGTTAGTGAGGGAGTGAGGCAGGCAGGAGGGGGAACAAGCAGGGAAACAGGGAGTTCACCATGAACTACTGATCTAGAAACATTATGAATTAGTGAAGGAAAATGATGGTAAGAACAGGACAATAACTCCAGTCCCGTGCACTCAGGATAAAAGTAAATGTTGATTATATAAAAAAAGACTTGTGTTCGAAAAAATGGTGTGAAATTGTCTATAACCAGGAAGGAGAGGCAGGGGTTACGGCCAGTCAGCTTAGGTGTTGAGAGAATAATTATTATGGACACAAGACTGGCAGTTTGATGTTGCTGCTGTACTCTTGACGTGGTTACAGATCGGTCTGGTGTGTGGGAGGTGGAGTGACGGGAGGAGGTCGACCAAAGGTCAGCCACTTGACCAAGGGGAACACCCTACCATATGAAACATATAAAGAAACTTGACATAATATACGTTATTGTGGTTCTGTCGTGTAGCCTCTGGCTTGGCGAGGCTCAGGTGATAATGGCTTAAATCTGATGTAATGTTATCAAAGAAATTCAGTGTATGAAATCTTTTTTATGCGGCGAGTGCGTCTTTCTCAGTAGTGGTAAGGCCAGAGCACCTCACTGGGACCTTGGGTCTCTGTATTCATGATAATGTAACCACGATGTGTGATGCATACACTGTGAGTGCAACAGGATCCTAAAGCCGTTTATGATGTCAGATCGTGTTTGACCAAAGAAAGAAGAAAGCTTAAGAATGAAATGAACAAGACTTGCTAAGGTGTTATTAATGTCACAACTCAGAGGCTTTAGACACAGTATGACGGACGAACATAGATATTAGAAATTCTCTCCATCATTTACTGTAATTAGTTACCTTGAGGGAGAGAATGTCTAATACCACACCACCACCACCACCACCACCACCAATACTCTCCCCAACACACCACACACAATGCTACTATCTTCCAACACTCTACTAACTACGCGGGGATGTCCCAGATCCCCTCTTCCTAAACTTCCCACAACACGACCATAAAGAAATGAATTTCATTTTTATTCTTATTTTGACACCTGACTGAACATGATCGTTATATGAGCGAGGCGAAGATATACCTCGTCCTATATTCATGGGTTTTGAGAGGTTGCGTTACTTCAGGACTTCATAGAACTTCTATTTTCTGATATTCAAAACAAATCCTTCAAGTCGATTGAATTAATAAAGCAAAATTGTCCATAAACCACTGGAAAATACGAAAAATATGAATCGATAAAACTTGAAAACAGTTTGAATGATGCAGTTTTATGATGAGATAATGAAATATGGTTTTCACACAGCTACAAAGAGCGTTTGTGTGTGCATATGTTGGTGTGAAGAATCAGGGATCTGGGACATGGGAACTTCTGGTCTTTCCCGGTAGGTGAACCAGTGGTGGGACTGGTCCTTGGTCCCTGGAGCCTTGGGACTGTGGGAGCCTGGGACTGTGGTGTTCAGGACCTGCTTCAAGGAAATTTAGGGATGGGTTAGTATGGTGTCCTGCTGAGTCGAGTGGTCGGTGGTCTTGGTCGCGTCGACTGTTCTGCTGGAGGTGGGTCGTGGGGGCTGGAGACTCGTCCCTGCATCAGCGATCTGCCTGGTCAGCGCCGCTCGGGTAACTGCGCCATCGATGGCGACAGCACGGAACAGTGACTGATGATCCTTGAGTACAGAAAACGGCAGTGCATCAGGGAGTTATGAAGGACTCTCTCCTGCAGATGGTTTTCTCCACTATCGTCCTCATCAACACTTGCTCCTGCCATCGGGTTCTGAAGGGTGACTGGTCGTCCCTGGGAGCAGACCATTCACCCTTCACTACCCTCAACATGGGAGTTACCCGAGCGTGAGTCTCAGCAGTAGTCTCTCGAGCCCCTGTGAGTCAGCCCTCAGCCCAAGAGCTATTGTGGGGCGCTTGATGCCGGCTGTCGCGCAGGGTAAGGTGTGGGCCGGGCGCACTGTGAGGGAGGCAGGCTGACAGCTTGGAACATGGATTAAATATCTTATGTATCCTGATAGCGAGTCATTCCTCCCTAGATACCAACCCTTCTCTAGTATTACCATGTAAGTTAAAGGCTATGGAGGGCCACGTTCTTTGTAGAGTGTACAACTCCTGGTGTTCCCTGAGCTTTATCAAAACCTAATCTCGTCTGTAAAGCAAGGAGGAGATCAGCTAAGATGATACTACAAGTATAAATCCTTGGTTTATGTGCTGTAAGTCTGGGTAAATTAACCTACGTAATATGAGCTTTGTTGGCTAAAATTACTTCTAAAAGTCTCACCACAAATCTTCACATAGAGCTGATGTAGATGCATCTTTACTAGTAATGACTCAGAACTTATGAGACTGATGCTGAATTCTTCTCTGAAGTGTGTGAGTTTTATCTCATTATGACTGTGTGTGACACAGTTCACCACGGACCTAGGGTCACCGTGATGCGTGGGTTGTCCTGACCCTGTATAACTGCTAGACTAAACTGCTCATTTGTGGCTCTTGTGTACTGAGGAGTTCCGCATACACTCCGTCTCCTTCACAAGTCCTCCACCACCAGACAAGCACCCGAGGTCCTCCAAGGATTAGATCGTATACGTCCTGCTTCTACCTGGCATCTCCTTGTACCCACACATGACCTTCCCAGGAGTGGTCCGTCTCCTACACATCACTAGCATATCCTACCACCTCCTCAAGGATGATCTAAGATTTCATTGACCCCCTACGCCTGCCTAGCACTGCCTACTGCGTGTCTGTAAATCCCCAGGACTCGTGAGCAACAATACTGACCGGGGCAGGGCGTCTTGTCTGGTCCTCTGGTCAGGGATAAGACCCTGAAGCCACCTTCGTCAGCGCGGTAGGTGACCGTCCTCACCAGACCGTTGGGGTCCAGCACCTGCCAGGAGGAGAGACACGTTCAGGGCTGAGGGATTTTTGCCAAACATCAACAGAATCTTATACAACCGTTCCCTGGTCATCACCAACATCCGACGTCTAAACATCAGAAAATCCAACTTGTCTAACTCAACATCCAACATTTAGACTCATAGATCGTTACTAATATAAAGTAATTCGCCCATCAATCATCATTTATTCTCAACTATAGAGGGGACACTGGGAAAATGTAAATAGGAGATGTAGACACTTGACGCTGACATTACTGAAGAGGTAGCTACACAACTGGCAACCATCTATACAACAGGCAACCATCTACACACCTGTCAACCATCTACACAACTGTCAACCATGTACACACCTGGCAACCATCTACACACCTGTCAACCATCTACGCACCTGTCAACCATCTATACATCTGTCAACCACCTACACACCTGTCAACCATCTACACACCTGGTAACAACCGGTGACGACACCATCCTCGTCGCCTCGCTCCTGACGGGTCTGGAAGTTGGCTGTGGCCTCGTCGTCCACGATCCACCCGAACTGGTAAGGCATCCCCCTCCGCTGGACCTGCTGGGGCAGGAGGGAGGGACAAGTTAAGGTTAGGGCCCAGGGTTCACTGAGGTCCCTTTCAAACTTCCCCGAAGGCCCTTCAGACATGGCAGAGATGCCTGTAACTCATTCAGCTGTATGTGATGTGTGGTAATGTAGTGGCGTCAGAGGACTTCTTTCCGTACTGGATCCATAAGGGGATCTACAAAGGACCTCTTTCTCGTTCAGAAAGACTCCAAATGTCTGGTGGCTAACTTTGGAGAGTCGTGTTGGAGGGAGCGAGGGAGGGAGGTGGAAGATTCATTTTAGTAACAGAATCGGACGATCATGGGGGTCAAGGGATGTTCTTTGAGATGACATTGTGAAACTTCTAGTTATGATGCTGAATGCATTAACATCAAGGAATCGTTCATCACCTTTATGTTTACAGTCGTGATGAATTAAGAAACTGAAATCATGAGAAATGATGATGAGTGAAAGCACAAAAACCACTACTGGCACCAGGTCTGTGTACCTCACGTATCGATGACACCAAAACTATGTACCACAGCTACTGTTGGCACCAGGACCGTGTGCTGACACTAGGACTATGAATCACAGCTACTGTTGGCACCAGGACCGTGTGCTGACACTAGGACTATGAATCACAGCTACTGTTGGCACCAGGACCGTGTGCTGACACTAGGACTATGAATCACAGCTACTGTTGGCACCAAAGCCACTGTTGGCACCACCGGTACTGATGCCCCGGAGGAACGCACCGGCTGGTAATCAGGATCTGGGTTGACGAAGGCAGGCTGGAGTTCTGAGGCCGAGGTCAGGTAGGTGTCAGTGTCCTGAAGCAGGTCGGAGGGCACGAAGGCCTCCTCGGTGCCATCCTCAGTGGGAAGCATTACCCCGGGCACCTCCTCCGGCAGGTACTCTCCGCTGGCAGACAGTTTGATCACCTGAGGAACAGTAGTGACAGTCAGCCTCGTTGGTAAGGCAGGACTATAGTTAGGGCTCTGACGTAGTTAGGGTAGGATCATAGTTAGGACAGTGGCACAGTTAGGGGAGGGTCGTAAGTAGGAAAAGGACACAGTTAAGGCAAGGACACAATCAGGTTAGGGACAGAGTTAGGTTAAGGACATAATCAGGGAAGGGTCACTGTTAGGACAGGGACATAACCAGGTCAGGTCATAGTTAGAATAAGGTCGGTTAGATCTAGGTCACAGGGCAAGGCTGTAACTAAGCAAGGCTTGTGGTTAGGGTAGGAACACAGACTCTGGAATATAGAGCAAGAATTACAAGCAATGAGACACACACACACACACACACACACACACTTGTCTCGAGTAACAACAGTATTGCCATATTTCACCATCGGTCACGTCTCTATAAAGACAACACGGAGCGTGACGCACCTTCATCATCTTCTTGGACTTGCTCAACAGTTTCTTCGGACTCTTGAGCTTCTCCTCCTCCGCTGAGTAGAAGCTTGGGCTTCGTTCCGTTGTTGCCCAGGCGATCGGTGACGGTGCTACAGTAGGTGGAGAATGAAGGTGTGGGTGTGAGCAGGTGTGAGGGTGTAGAGCCAGGTGTGGTGGCCTCGGGCACTTCCTCAGGCACGATGGCGTAAGAGTCTATCTTGTCCTCGAGCTCAACTTCGCGTCCATACCCGGGCTGGATATCGGGGTAGAATTTACCGAAGAGTAGCGACGTGGAGAGGGTAGGCTGGCGGTAGGCGAGTTCAGGTTCTTGTGGGAGGGTCGCCTGCGCCCCTGGCACCTTCTTGGGGTCACGAACAACGCCGCCACTCGGGACATTTCTAAGTGCGGCAGAACCCTCGGCCTTGTCGTCCAGGTCGTCCTTGTCTTTGCTGTGGTGGTCCTTGGCCTTCTTGGCGGGTTCCGGCTCCGGCAGGGGCTGGTCCGGGTCGTCGTTCTGGTCGTCTTGATAGATTGCCTGTCGCTTCTGGACGATGTCGGCGTCGGCACTGGCGTAAGGCAAGATGTAGAGGGAGAACTGCTCACTCCTCGGAGATGAAACTGAATCTGTGGAATGGAATCAGGGATGATGCTGGCTGCCGTAGGGTTCTCAAATGACTCAATAACCATCAAATTTCTGAATAAGATTGACACTGTCAACAGTGCTCGGGCTTTTTGAAGATACGAAAGAGAGAAAAACAATAAGTCAGACCCAGAAATTAATCAATAAATCTGTTATGAAAATGTAAAGAAGAACTTCTGTAATGTCGAAGTTGTTGAGGAACTGAATATTCAAGTGGCAAGAGAGTAAATACAGAGAGTGCACAGAACTTTGACGAGCTGTAGAATAGAATAAGTCAGGAGAAGTGGCCTCACGAGTGTAAAACTACCTCCCCATACCGTACAAACAAGGTAATTCTACCCACACACACACACACACACACACACACTAAGCTAGGTAGATAGGTAGGTAGGTAGGCAGATAAGTAGGTAGGCAGATAAGTAGGTAGGTAGGTAGATAAGTAGGTAGGTAGGTAGGTAGGTAGCCAGTTATGCAACATATAACCATCATGTTGGTTGCTCCATCCTGTCACCTCCTCACCTACTTCCCTCCTCATCATCACGTGTAATGTATGGGAACCCGTGATGCCGGAACGAACTTATCTGGGGTTGAACACAGGTCCAGGTCCCCGGAGCGAGTGAATACCAGCTTGTATTTGAGAGAGAGAGAGAGAGAGAGAGAGAGAGAGAGAGAGAGAGAGCACGTAGGTTCAGCCTCTGGAATCCTAGAGAGTACCTCCTCACCTCGGGTGCTGGGGTTCTCAGCAGCAGCAGCAGCAGCCGAGGTCCACGCCAGCCAGATCGCCAGCACGGCCACCCACCACCTCGCCCTCAGGTCCATCTGCAGGAGAGACAGTGATCCTCGTTAGCCAGAGTAACAACCCATGAAGCTAGTGGACACAACCCAGACCTAAATAAGAAGTAAGGTAATGATCGTAGAGCAAGAACAACATAATGGAACGCCTCGTTATGCACATGTCAGTGATTACGTAGCCACCAGGGACACGTTGCCAACCTGGACACAGTACCAGCTAATTACACTCTTAACCATCCAGGAGACTTGCGACAGAGAGCAGGGGTTTCATCCAGGTCACATTGCCACCCAGGGCACTTTAGCACATGGTGTTTAGTTTCGACAGTTGAAGGTTTACACATCTGTAACACACACACACACACACACACACACACACACACACACACACACACACACACACATAAACTAAGGCAATGCACTGATTTCCAAAAATAAGAATACGTGTCCCATTCAAATACACTTCAATTTTCATATGATTATATGTCCGGGGAAAAAAAGAATAATGCGAAGCAGGCCAACAGACAAATGTTTTGTGAATTACCCATATTTGTGGAGGGGATCAATCTGTACAGTGGGTTTATAAGATAAAACAGTGTTCAACATGGGTTTATAAGATAAAACAGTGTTCAACATAAGGATGGAGGTTATATAGCACACCGAAGGTTTAGGGCTGAGCAAATGTTTACATGGAGAGATTTAGAGAAATAAATGATTCTGTGAAGATTGTGAGGGATTCCTTCTGTTTGTGTACTTATTATTTTCATGTAAAAGGAGAAGGAGAGAAAGTTGTGTCGGCGATGTGATTGTATCAAGTTTCACGGCCAGTTAGCAGAGAAAATATGTCGGTGATCCATCACAGCAGGGATTGTGGCGCTATTTTTTTACGTCAGGACGTAAATGCACTCGTCTTCTCGTAGAAAGCAGGAGTGTGAGTCTTATCATTTAGTGTACCAAGCAGCGAGGGATGCAGTGGTCATGAGTATAGCATAGCGTATGATACAACGTAATATGCAGCAGGAAGGAAAGTGTAAATGTTAGACACATTAAAGTAGTCCCTGAACCTCGGGCAACTGAATTAGAGAGATCATGACTTCAGCATGACTGACACATGAAGGTTTTCTATTTTTTTCAGCTTACCTCCTCTGTGTGGCGTCTTTTAAAATCATATTTTTTCCCTCTCGAATTTTCCTCGAACTTTACAACGAAAATAGTTGGACCAGACATCATTTCACGGCCGATTTACCTCTGGTATGTCTGAGACTTTTTCACTGGTTCTCGAGAGACAAGGAGGACATGTCAGCAGTGAGAGGAGATCGCTTGCTACCGTTGCTCGTAGCTAACGTACAGTGATAGTGCTGATGCCAGATCTATAACCACAAAGTAATATCATCTTAGCCTACGAAACCCATCATGGCCCCACACAAACATTGTACATCAGTTTATACAACTCATTTGTTTTCTATTTTCTATCATCGTAGGTAATTCTCGCGCTTGGATCCCGCCACACACGTATATTCTACCCTCACTGCGTGAAGATATGGACCAATAATTCAAGGCGGTTGAGGTACGAGAACCTGGTCGGCCACGGACCATTGCTGCCGATAGATGTGTGTGTGTGTGTGTGTGTGTGTGTGTGTGTGTGTGTGTGTGTGGCCGACGCGGATTGAGGATAGGATGCCATGAGATGCGGTCGTAATATTGGTGATCACGGGGAAATGTATGGCTACCGGAAGGCCCTGTGAGTTTGGGCAGACATACGCTCCCCTCCTTGTTGCAGTGATCAAGGGAGGTGGGAGGTGAGCGCCCTGGGGGAGACGAAGACGAGCCCTGGAAGTGGATCAAGAAGTGGAGGGGACAGGAGAAGACAAGCGCTACGTGGAATAAGCCCGAGGAAAAGGTTTGCTAAAAAGAAAAATGGAAGAAAAGGAGTAATAGGAAAATAAACGACTTTACAATTACTTTTTTCAGAGAAAGTAGGCGAAGGAGAGGTTGAGAAGCAGCAGGCAGCGCAGTACAGACTAGTGGAACAGGTTGGATATGGGGAGCAGAGTGTCCGTCGTGAGTCACAGATCAACTCGAACATTTCCTCCTCCGTGCCAGTGTGTCAGCAGCCCAGGTCAAGGAGGAACAATAATGATGGCGGAAATAAGAGGACGAGAGAGAGAGAGAGAGAGATGGAGAAGAGCTGATGAAGGAAGAGGGACGATGCATCGCGTTGGGCGAGGGAAGGAAACTGAAAGAGAGAAGCGAAAATGAAAGTAGAGGTTGTTACTGCGAGGCAAATAGTCCAGCAACAGCTGAAGGAAGAGGTAGGAGCATGAGGAAGATTAGGGAAGGAAGCGGCGTTGAAGACGAAGGATGAAATGGAGTTAGTCTGGTTCCCCAGGAGCAGGAGTCCCGCGCCCTCAGCTGGGGGGCACTCCAGGCGGTCCCTGGCCCGGGGTGAGACGGCCTGGTACCTCCAGTATAATAATGTGGTCAGATTACCTCCTTTGTTCACATCAGCTGTGAGGAGAAGCCCTTACGAGACTTGCCGGTAACCACTAGTACTCTCATGTTCTCTCTCTCTCTCTCTCTCTCTCTCTCTCTCTCTCTCTCTCTCTCTCTCTCTCTCTCTCTCTCTCTCTCTCATATGGTTCACTAATGGCGTCAGTCACACACCACTTGCTCTTGAAAGATGTTCAGACCTCAGACCAATCATTTCCCTTCACGTCAATTCAACTTTCTGACAAACACACGAGCTCAATGAAACTAACAACAACAACAACAACAACAAACACAGACCGACGATAGAGACAGTAACATTGAGAAAAACAAAGACGGAACAATAGAGATCATAATAAAGCAGAGGTAGACGCGGACTCCACCAACGATCAAGAACATATTGAGTTCGCGGAACCACACAGGGCGATGTAAACACCCCGGGCGGGTGGTGCGTATTACCATGATGGCCGATAAATCAGGATTTTACGCCGCGCTAGACCCAGTTAACTCTCTGCTCTCTTACTGAATACTCCTTGTTCTCTACCGAGTAGATGTACGACAGCCTTCGAAAACAAGTGAGTAGATCTAAGATAAAACCTCCTAAACAAGTTTATTAGTTAAACTGAAAGTCGTTCTTATGTATGAGTTCGACAAGTTATAATCACGACCAGTAAAAGACAAGAGGTATTGGCTGTTTCTCCGGCAAATATCCATAAAATCCCACCATAAACACGGGTGATTATTTACCCGGTTAACACACCAGCCGTCAGGCCGGTAGTCACCTAATGAAACATGGAGGAAGATCAAGAGGTGAGCAGATCTTAACACTTCCTCCTTTCTCCCGCACCTGACTGGTTTGTTAACCCTCTCGTGCACGACGGTACGGTCCTTGAGCACGACGGTACGAACCTTGAGCACGACGGTACGAACCTTGAGCACGACGGTACGGTCCTTGAGCACGACGGTACGAACCTTGAGCACGACGGTGCGATCCTTGGGCACGACGGTGCCGTCTTCGAGTACGACGGTACGGCCCTTGGGCATAACGATGTAAACTTTGACCTATGAGACCCAGTGTATGCAGCAGCACGGACTGGCTGGTCTGCTGCACGGAGCAGCACAGACTGGCTGGTCTGCTGCACGGAGCAGCACGGACTGGATCGTCTGCTGCACGGAGCAGCACGGACTGGCTGGTCTGCTGCACGGAGCAGCACAGACTGGCTAGTCTGCTGCACGGAGCAGCACGGACTGGCTGGTCTGCTGCACGGAGCAGCACGGACTGGCTGGTCTGCTGCACGGAGCAGCACAGACTGGCTAGTCTGCTGCACGGAGCAGCACGGACTGGCTGGTCTGCTGCACGGAGCAGCACGGACTGGCTGGTCTGCTGCACGGAGCAGCACGGACTGGCTGGTCTGCAGTCTCTGAGCTGCATGTCAGACTCGCTTTCCATTGACTTGACGTTGGTAAAATCAAATATATTGGTCACTCGTTCACTGACGTAGGCAGAACCTGTTACCAGCTGTACATGATCGCCAGGTGTGACAGAGGCTAAGTGATCAGAGGAACAGACAATGAGATTATTTTGTGAAGATGCAATCAAAATGAGACTTCGTGGATACGAAGGTGAATTGTATGGTCTCCCCAGGCTGAGGCGAGGAAAGGGATAAGACAGTTAGTTGTGATGGCTGTTAATAGCGACAGTTAACCAAGATGACTGTTTAGAGAGACAGTCAACCAAGATGATAATAAAAACACTCAGACATGGTGTGTGTGTGTGTGTGTGTGTGTGTGTGTGTGTGTGTATTTAAAAAGTCCCTCCCGCCAAGTGCTAAGAAAACACTCAACCAAGGACGAGTCTGCAGCTCAAACATTACCCAATTAAACCAAGTTAAACAACGAGAGAGAGAGAGAGAGAGAGAGAGAGAGAGAGAGAGAGAGAGAGAGAGAGAGAGAGAGAGAGAGAGAGAGAGAGAGAGAGAGGTACAACCAACCACATAAGTGGTAATAAAAGGTACGCTAATCACCGCACAGTGTGGCCAGCAACGTTCTGGACACCTGCTCGTTCCCTCCCTCCTGGTATCCCTCCTCCTCCTCCTCCCCAGGTCCTTCCTCCCCCTCCCCATTATTCTCCTCACTCCCTCCCCATTATTCTCCCCACTCGCCCCAGGCAATGGAGAAAATTCCTGCCTGCTCGGCTGCCGCACGATCCTAATTATAGCGTCAGTATATCTGCGCTGCTGCTGCTGCTGCTGCTTACGCCAGAGACCTGCAGTACTGTGTCTTGCTCCCTTGCGACATATGGCTAGTCTTGCTCACCGGGGATGTGTAGGTTTTCTCTAGATCCCTGAAGACATATGGCTAGATGTGGTCAAGAGAGAACTATACCAGTCAAAAGTGATATATATTTCTTTGATATATTTCCCTCTGGATCTTTACAGTATCCCCGGCACACCAGACTCTCGTGTGTTGAAATATATATCTTGATCAAGAGTTTTCGTGAACATATCTTAATTATTCTGGAAATATATCTGTTTTACGAGTCACTTAGAGGTTATAGACTTTAGAGAAATGTTTGAAAGGAACGTATTTCAAGAATAGTTTGTTCGGAGACACATAAACAAACGCTATCAAGTATGAGGTGCCGGGTGCCACTGAGTGGGACGTAGTGGTGACAAGTGTGTGGTCATGCACCTCAAGTCAAGCCAAACCCAACTGTGTAATCCTTGTGGTCAAGTAAATAATTTTTCTTATCAACTAACGTTCATCTGAGGCAATTTATTTGGTCACCACATGATAGTACGGAACTCGTAAAGGCGCTAATGGTAATAACTGTTTATAACTGATGGAAATGTGTGGGAACTGTGTGGCAAACATGCGTAAATATCGTCGGAATGCCATGCTACTTCTTTTCGCTGTTGCTTTTCGAGATTTTCTCTTCCTTTCCCAGCAATTAGGAGGCATTACCTCAAGCCACTTGTGGTAGCCTGGTAAAAAAGAACAATGATAATTGGAGCGGACGTGTTAACTGTGCGGCGGAGCCAGGGTCGTAATGCGAACGAATGTGTCATTAGCCTGGTGGAATGATGAGGTCGCCACGAGCGGGAGGTGCTGACGGTGGGTCGGTCATGGGACTCGCGGGATGATACGGTCGCCGTGAGTGTGGCACGAGGCGGGCAGGCAGGTCCTGGCGACTCGCGAGGTGACGTCCCGTCGGGAAGTTGTTCGTTCCTGTGCACCAGGATGAGCGGTAACACAAGCAGCGATACGTTCCTGTGCACCAGAAGTGACAACTAACCAGTTGTAAAGTGAGATACAACTGAAGGAAAACAACGTACTGCTTCTGTTTTTTAAAAAGAAAATAAGGGGAAAACATTGACAACACCGATGACAGACGGGGGACGCATCCTGGGTGTATGGGTAGAACAGAGGAAGGTGAGGGAGGGGAAGTGTGGACGTGATGGTATAGACAGTACAGACACCAGGGTTGAGGAGGTGGGTAATGCATCGTCAACAGCCGATCACCTGAGGCTGGCCAGGGAGGCGGGCTGGGTCATCCATAACATCATGTCGTGTGACCCAGAGTGATCGCAAGGAAAACATATCATAACAGATTCTAAACGCGATCGACACCATTCATACCTTCATGAGGCGATGCGGATTTAGATTCGGAGGTTCAAGGAATGCCGTAAGACCGTTCGCACTCTGCTAACCTACGAGATCGTCGCACAAATTGTTGGTGATGGTGGCGACGAGAGGAAGGATAGCACTGTGTTGTGTTGTGTTGCCAGGATTGTGATGGTATGACGGCCGGCAGGGGGCAGGGATATACCACAAGAATGAGACATATATACACAGGTGTATCAGGCTAGACTTCACCAGACCTACCCTTCCTCCCTGACATAGACCAGCTAGTATCAGCGCAGCAGACGCGGCCGGGCAACACCCAACACCTCACGTGTGTCGTATTTTCCAATCAAGTAAATTGGTCGTGTCTGCTGGTGAGGATGTCCCCTGGTGGAGTAGTGGGTGGCTCCCACGAACCCGTCACGTTCCGGCAGACTTGAGATGAGTGATGTTAAGAGGAACTCCTGGTGAAGTTGTTGACGAGTGACTTGTTGAAGAGAATCTGGTTACAGAGGTCGCTGGACCCAGCAGCAGGTGTGACCTATACTGGTGGATCAGACAGACGCCCTCCCTCCCTCACAGCCGGACTCGCTAACAACAGCAGCTGAATGTTAGCTTATCACCGAGCCTCGCAACTTGGTCATGAGGTGTAACTGGCTGTAATTCCCTCGTCTAAGACGATCGTATCATGGGGATCATCACCACACACACACACGGTGATTCCTACCTTGTCAGTAGACTGGGCTGTTTTCTGTGGCGCTGACAGTGTTCTGGTCACGATTCGATCGCCATCTTCTTCGTGGTTCTTATGGCTTGGAAAACATCTTTTTATTCTTATCAGTTTTTACGAATTCCAAGAAAGGAAAAAGTAATACAAGAACTCTGGTGCTCATGCAAGACAAGGTCCAATAAAAAGTACGATTAGGAAAAATCAGGACATGAAAAGTATATATACGTGCAACGAAGGTACAGTCCGAATTTCCCCCACGAGCAGAGTGGCGGGACTGAGTGCAGGGTACGACGTGTTCCCACAACCTCTTATTAACCATCGTTTAAGTACAATCAGATCTCTGAGGCTTTCCGGCCAGCCACCTAACAGCGTTGCACCGTAATATAGATCCGGTCCAGTACCATGAGCTTGCAACACAACAGGTTTGAAGACTTCCTCTCAACTGTAACATTTGGTATCTGTGCCACATCTGTGGTCATCTCCGTTGCGAAGGTGTTGCAGTGCTTGATGGACTGGGAACAGTGACGCCAGTGTCTTCTTTTTTTTCAAAGACTATAAATCACTGTTATGCGCCACGAGTCTATCATTCTGGGTACACCTGAAGCTTCAGTAAAAGCGGGACTACACAGGGGGCGGTGGAGCGACGGGAAGACCCGCGACTGATGTTTATGAAGCCAGTGATGGTGAGGGGTGGACACCTCCCACGACAGTGCGGAAGTTCGTGGTCTTGGCGACACCTGGGTGGCCAGTGGCGGTAAATGCTGGCCTCAGGTGTGGGAGGAGGTCCTCCAGCTCACGTATGTCTCGTTAGGTCGATCACCCTGCAATCCCTCGCTAACAGCGGACCATTACCTGCAGGGAGACAAGGAGTTGGCGAACAGGTAATAGTGTGGTACTGGGCTGGGTACTGGCTGATGTTCTCTGCTGGACTGTGGTGGGTAAGGAGAGTGAGGGAGTATGTACGTATGTAGAGGGTATCAGTTACTGTGGATAGAAGGAGGATAGGATGTAGGGATGGTATAAGGATGGCATGAAGGGAGAGATGGATGTAGGAGGGAGTGGTCCTAAATCGATGGAGGGGCCATGAGAGTCAGGAGGATATATGGAGTGAGGAGAATGCTTATAAGACAGAGGGCGCTGGGAATATGGTAGCACCATCGTGAATGTAATGGGCGACCATCCTGAGGTATGGTTTGTTAGTGGATCACTGCAGAGGTGGTGTTTACTGAGGACGGACTGTGAACGCTGAGGGCAGCAGAGACTGTACTGGAGGTGGGCTGGGCTGGAGGATCGATAAAGAGTGGGGAAAAAAAAAAGAGAAAAGGTTCTGGGTTAGAGTGAGGTATGGGGAAAGAGAGGGAGTGAGGAAAGACGTATGGGGAAACCCTCTCATTTCTGACAGAAGGACGTGAGAGGTCTTCCCCTACACTCCCACCACCCCACATAGTCCCCCACATCAATATGAGAAACATATCTTCAGGAGCGTATGTTTGGATGAGCTGGTGTTTTGAGCGAGCTATAATGTGTATTGAACAGTGTTACCAGACCATAGCTTATCACGTTAATGTCTCTCATAATACCAGGAACAGCTGTGATGGCAACACTGTTGGCTGTTACCGTTGGTAGACATCATGATAACATTACTGGCTCTCAAGGCAATTAATTATCATTATACGTTATGGTTATCCCTTTATCATAGTGGTGGTCGTCATGGTAACAATGACACTCATGCCAACATAACCAGCTGTCATGAAATACTAAAGATAAACAAATGAATTTCAAGAAGCCAGATTTTCTGTGGTCTGTCCAGGATCTGAACCCGGGTCTGCGTGATTCACAGTCAGCATCGTTAACCAGTGCACCACAGATGCTCGTTAAGCCCGCTTCCCTGGGTTATCAAATTTATAACTTTAATACAACATTATGAAGAAGCCGCTTGGTGAATCAGCGTCATGTAACAATTTTCAGATTTGGTTTCATTCCACAACAAGTGTCCAGTGTTTACATTTCCGTCATTGCATCGCTATTTGTGGACACAGCAAATACGTCAACTAGTTACGTGTGCACGCAGCAAATACATCAGCTCCTGCGTGGTAGGCGCAGAAGTTACGTCGACAGTTGGTACAGTAGACGTAGGAAATACGTCATCTGGTCAATTGTAGAGCCAGCTTGACTAGTGGCTCCCAGACGTAACAAAGACACGTCACCCACTGAGTAGTGAGCTCAACAAACATGTGTCCACTATAGACTGGTGAGCGGAGCTATATGGCAACAACTACGACACACACACACACACACACACACACACACACGACTTTCGCCAGGCAGACGTCATTTCAGGAGAGACTTATGCAATTCGACAGTTTGGCACGACAACCCCCCCCCAGCCAAACATTAGCCAAGACTCACCACCAATGGTCAAACAGGAATATGAAACTCTTTCCTTCTCTATAGTGTATCACCTGAGCAATGGAACGCCTTCTATAACTTTGCAACGAACGAAGATGAGATATTGATATAGATTGCAACAGTATGAAAGAATATTTGTTTGAGTTCGCCTGAGGGAAAATTCCCGGGGGACATATTATGATGGGCAAGGATGGACCAGGGGAAGGGGCTGGTGGTGGAGGAGGAGGACTCAGTGCTATAAAAGTGCTATACGTGTGATTCGAGCAGAGAAATGACGCCCATACTTGGAAATAGTGGTGAGAAAAATGATATGAAGTGATGATTCTGTCAGGGAACCAATGAGATAACAGCTGGTGAGCTTCAGCTGACACTAAGGCTTCACCAGGGAACAGCAGGCAGGATCAGAGGATAATAAGCCTTCACCTGGCAAGATCTGGCCAGATTCAGCAGAAAGTAAAGCTTTGAACATACACCACTCACACCAACTGCGACAGCCACGTTCATACCACGTTGTCAACAGTAACATCAGGGAGGGGGGGGATGCAAGCTGTTGACGTCACACCCATGACGTCACGTGAGAAGAATCGTGTCGCAGGTGAAGGCAAAGAGTGACCTGGATATGGACAGTGAAATGTACGGAATAACATATACAGTAGGTACGCTGGAACGAAGATGGAACACGTAGGAACAGCCTGGTCACCATACCTGGGGAGTCGGGAAGCTCTCGATCTTTAGATCTTGGAAGAATGAAGAGTAAGGGGCAACATGATAACCAGGTATGAATAAGGAAAATGGAAATATGATAATGATTACGTTTTAGTTCCCAAGATGCCATAACAATTCTAATGTGCAAAAGTTCTCTTGTAGTTAAAAGAAAGTCAAGAGTAACAATACAACTGGATGTTAGGCTCAAGAAATGTTAGAAGGAACGTGAGGAATCGTCTTCAGCAACAGAGTTCTGGACCCGTGGAACAAACCAAGCTCAAGGGAGGTAAATGCTAGGATGAATGGTAGGCTCAAAAACCATGAGGAACCAGGGATCGGATCCCACGACTGTGAGGCTTTCTTCTCATGCCAACCAACAGCTGAAGACGTAGTAATGTCAACACACACACACACACACACACACACACACACATGAGTGTCGCCTGGGTTCCACAGCAACAAATGAATGACCGTCGTGCGTATGTCTGACACATTACAAATGACCCAGGTTAGTGTGGAGCAATCGTCCCGCCGCTGAGGAGTAGAGAACTTGATCCAAGTGGCAGCCTGGAAACAAGTGATCACAGGGCAGGTCGTTACCATCAGCTAAACACTGGTTATCTATAATTCACTAAATGATAAAACATAAACCAATCTATAATTTGCTTTGATGTGGAGCCCCGCCCCCCCTCGTTAATTATCGTAACAACAGGTCCCGCTTAGCCTCCTTCGGGCAGGTCCTGGCGCTTACCCAGTATTTCTCCTCTCCCTTTATTGCCATTGTCTTGTGTTCCTGGGCCAGCCTTCCGGGCGCGTGGTACATTTCTGATATCTTTTTACTTTAGAGTGAAGTTCTCTGTGGGTAAAGACCCTCTTATGCCTTAGTTAGAATCGCTTTTCTGTTTTATAACAACACTTGGTTTTCTTTTTGGACATTATGATGTTCTCGACCAATTTTTGGTTTCCCTATTTCATCTCTATCTAGTTTCTGGTTATTTGTTCGATATCTTGGCTATCATCTTATGCCCCTAAATCAGTGTAGTTTTCTTGCGGCCAATTCGTCCTGTTTCTGGACCAGTATTTTGCGTTTCTTAGCCCCTACTTTACTGCCTTACGGCCACAGACAGTCCTTTGTTCCTTCGCTAGTAAAGGCTCCTTCGTTCTAGTTATCTCCCAAGGTTTGACGTGTATCCTCCGTCTATCATACCATAAACACTCTGCTTCTTAAGGAGTATCGTCAACATGTTATTTTGGTTCGAACCCTTTATCTCTTGGTCCGGCCCACCCTGCTCTTTGGCAAGTACTTGATGCCTCTTGTTCAACACCTTTTGTGTTTGATCCAGTCCCTCACATCTTGGTCAACACCTTTTGTTTGTGGTCCGGTCCATCTTGTGTCTTGTTCAACACCTCTTGTGTCTGATCCAGTCCCTCCTGTATCTGGCCAACACCTTCTATTTCTTGGCCATATCCTTCTGTTTCTGGGTCACTTTCTTTTGTTTCTAGGTCAGAACCTCCTGTTCCTTGGCTAATGCTTCTTGTTTCTTAACTAATCTTCAAGACTTCTTATTTAATATGATATATATATATATATATATATATATATATATATATATATATATATATATATATATATATATATATATATATATTAGTGCCATTATATAAAGGGATGGGGGGTAAAGATGAGTGTTCAAACTACATAGGTGTAAGTATGTTGAGTGTACCTGGTAAGTTGTATGGAAGGGTATTGACTGAGAGGGTGAAGGCATGTACAGAGCATCAGACTTGGGAGGAGCAGTGTGGTTTCAGAAGTGATAGAGGATGTGTGTATCAGGTGACTGATTGCTTTAAAGAATGTGTGTGAGAAATACTTAAGAAAACAGATGGATTTCTATGTAGCTTTTATGGATCTGGAGAAGGCATATGATAAGGTGGATAGAGATGACTTGTGGAAAGTCCTAAGAATATACGGTGTGGGAGAAAAATTGCTAGCAGCTGTGACAAGTTTCTCTCAAGGTTGTAAGGCGTGTGTACTAGTAGGGAGAGAGGAGAGTGATTGGTTCCAAGTGAAGGTTGGTCTGCGGCAGGGGTGCGTGATGTCCCCTTGGTTGTTCAGTTTGTTTATAGACTGAATGGGTTGGAAGGTAAATGCAAGAGTTTTGGAGAGAGGGGCGAGTATGCAGTCTGTGTCTGTGGGGATGAGAGGGATTGGAAAGTGAGTCAATTGTTGTTTGCTGATGATACAGCACTGGTGGCAGATAAGAGCGAGAAACTGCAGAAGTTGGTGACAGTTTTGGAGAGTGTGAAAGGAGGAAGTCGAGAGTAAATGTGAATAAAACAAGGTTATTAGGTTCAGCACAGTTAAGGAAGAGATTAGTTAGGGTGTGGGGTTGAATGAGGAAAACTTGGAGGAAGTGAAGTGTTTTAGCTACCTGGGAGGGGATAAGGGAGCGAATGGAAGCATGGAAGCGAAATTTTATTTATAGGGTGGGTAAGGAGGCGAAGGTTCTGGGAGAGCTGAAGAATGTGTAGAAAGAGAGAACATTATTTAGGAGGGCAAAAACAGATAATTTTGAAGGTATAGTCGTCCCAACAATATTATGTGGATGTGAGGCATGAGCTAAAGGTAAACTGTGAGGAGGAAGGCGGACGTGATGGAAATGAAATGTGTGAGGACAATATGTGGTGTGAGATGGTTTGATCGAATAAGTAATGAAAGGGTAAGAGAGATGTGTGAAAATAAAAAGTGTGTTAATGAGAAAGCTGAAGAGGGTGTGCTAATATGGTTTAGACATATGGAGAGAATGAGTGAAGAAAGATTGACAAGCAGGATAAATGTGTCTGAAGTAGAAGGAACGAGGAGAAGCGGTAGATCATTATAGAATAAAGGCTGGAGTTTAAAAAGATTGAGCGATCGGCGCCTGAACATGCAGAAGGGTGAAAGGTGGGTACAGGATAGAGTAAACTGGAATGATGTGGTGTACAGGGGTCGACGTGCTGTCAATGGACTGAACCAGGGCAAGTGAAACGTCTGGTGTAAACCATGGAAAGGTCTGTGGGGCCTGGATGTGGATAGGGAGATGTGGTTTCGGTGCATTACTAATGACAGTTAGAGAACGGACGTGAGCAGATGCGGCCTGTCTTCTGTTCCTGACGCTACCTCACCAACGTGGAAAAGAGAGACCAAGTATGAATATATATATATATATATATATATATATATATATATATATATATATATATATATATATATATGTATGTATATGTATGTATTGTACTCAATGTGTGCCACAGGATGTGCTGGAGTAACATGATAGGGCCAGGAGCGAGTCTTTCCCAGACATTACAGCAAGGACACTCATTGTAATGTTCCTGTAGTACATCAGAAAGTCATGGCCAGTATAAGATGAAGGTCCTTGGTATGTCTTGCGTAGGAGGCCATATGCAGAACATAACTTACAAAATTAGTACCTTTTTCTTCCAATACATATAATACGTACAGCCTCACCGAGTTAGTTCGGGCTGTACAATTTGTCTGTCTGTGTTTGTAAATGAACACATGTCACACTGAGTTGCACGTAATGCCAGGCAATTTTCATGATAATCGCAGATATTTTCTTTGGCGTTAGTTCGTCCCATAATGTGTGGTAGAAAAAAAAAGTGATGGTATTTGAACACAAGGAGAGGGAGAAAGCTCCCAAGGATGGAAATTTCTCATCTTTTTATGAGTTAATGTGAAAAATGAATGAAGACTAACAAAAAATGTGGTGCTCACGATCTCTCGATTACCTGGACAAGAATTCACCAAGTGTGAGTCTCAAAAGAACATGAGTTATGAAGAAACGTGTGAGGGAAGACTCGTGCTGAGTAAAATGTCAGTAAACTGAGATATATGAGCACTTGGCAACCCCGACGAGCTCTACCCTGTAATCTAGAAATGGAATGAAAACGTGGAGTGGGGCGGTGGCCTTCTGATGGTGCAGGACATGCTCGCCCACATCCATCACACTCATCCAGCAATCTGTTGTTTCTGTTCTCCTAACACTTGTCTAACCATTTGTCATTTCTGTTCTAACACTGATCTAACTATCTAATAATTCAATGGATATACCATCTGGCATCCGTTTGTATATTTGTATAGAAATATACATGATAGTTGCCGAATGCTTGTATCGCCTTCTCTTTCCGAGAACGCAATAATATCTGCACACAGTAGTGAGGGACATTAATCTCCTCTCTCACACACAACACAATAATGTATCTCTGATGTATTCTGACAGACGTTATGATCCGCCTTGTGTTAATACCTTCAAGTTTCAGCTCTGTAGTTTACTATTATCTCCTGAACGTGTTGTTATGAGTAATCATCGTTGGGTTGTTCGCATGGGCTGCGCAAAAAGTGACATTTTGTCCAGGTTGAGTGTTATTATATACAATCTCTTTTTTCGTCTGAAACTACATCTCTTGATTGTCTACAGCAGGAACTACACTGGTCGTTCCTCATACTGAAGATTGTTCAGTTCCCTGATATATTTTCCCATGATAACCTTCTCCAGTGACGCTTCTCTGCAACACAACTGTTTTGAAGTGTGGTTTCCTGGGGTACGACGAGCGTTCTTGTATCGTTCCTTAAGGATATCACTTTCTTAAACGTGTCAAATTTTCTTTTACTCATTTTATACTTCATTCCACCTTAGACCTCCCAGGGGACGTACCATATAAACTGCCTTTCTGTGTCGCTCTGACCCATGGCAGGATACTAGAAACACGACAGAAATACTTGAAGCCATGTATCCTCACCTCCCTTCCTCCCTGCCCATGCGTAGACTGTAGTCTTAACCACAACACCAAAGGAATTTTCAAGTTTGGCTCTGCAGGGGACCGAAGCCTGGGTCTCTGTGTGACATGCAGTAATACCGTCCGCTCCACCACCTTTGCAGAGGATCTCACCATACGTGGTTCTGGTGACTACATATGACTGGGTACTGTGACATGCTGTATGGACACCCTGCTACCGGGCCTAATGTTTGCCGGCCACGGGAGGAGAGGGACCTGCCCCTCCCGTGCCACAATGTCATGAAGAAGGAGAGGGAAAGTGTGAGGGCGGCAGAGATGTGTGGAGGAGTGAGGGTGACTAGGGAGTGATAGGAGGAAGAAGAAGAAGGAGGAGAGATGATGATGGTGAAGAACAGGACACTGTGATGAGGTGTGGGTTAAGTCGAGGAGTGAAAAGTACACCAATTTTGTCTACCAATTCACACAGAGAAACAAACACAGACACAGACACACACACACACACACACACACACACACACACACATCATATATAAAGTACTGTCCCATCATGAGAGTAGGCACCACGCCCCACCTGAACCCCGTCCCATTGGCCAGACAGGAGCAGGTTTGGCCAGGCTCGACCAACTAAATCGTTCCAGTAAACTTTTCCCTGGCCAGCCAGCCTCCCCCCCCCCCCCCCCCCCCACACACACACACACACACACACACACACACACCACACACTCTCTGAGTAAACGAGTAAGTTAGACATAATCTAAGCGCGTACTTCGAGGGAGGCGCTAGCAAGATGCTAGTTCACTCGTTGCAACTCGCCCATGACAGAATAAACTCGAAGAGAAAAAAACTGTTTCTATAAACACTGTGTATGAAGTGTCGACAGCCTTCGACGTCAGCATCTGCCACGGGATCAGTCGCTGTATGTCTTGGGGTTCATGCGTCGGTCGGGTCTCATAATATCAAGATGTTTGAGGATGTTCTAGTCATTTGTCAGCTTGAAGGAAGGTGTCTGTCGATGTGGCTCTTTAAACTCAGTTGGTCTGAAGATGTTAAAGGACCTCTGTATAGTCGTGTGCATTTCCCAGTCGTTCAGTTCTCTCTCTTAGTCGTACACTAATCACAGTCGGTCACTTCTCTCGTTGTTCCAGTTGTTCACTTCCTTCACTCATCCACTTCTCTCAGTCGCTCGGTCTTCTCAGTCGTCCACTTATCTTGATCGTGCTCGTCCATCTGTCGTTCTCAGCTCCCAAGCCGTCCAGGCTCGTCAGCAACTCACAATTGCTCAGCTCTTGTGATGTTTTGAGGTTTTAAGGTCACATGTGTCGGGAAATTATACCTTCTCGCTCTCAGCCTGAGGACAGATGCTTATAAATCTAGCTCCAGATGTTGAAACGAAGATATCTTTAGATATCTATTCTCTCCTGAAGGGCTATCTGTTTGCAGACATTAGAAGAAAAAGGCTAATAACATAGATACTTGTAGATATCACATTATACTAGGTATATATGAAACAAGATGTCACTTTTACAGAAGGGAAGTTTAGGAAATATTTATAGAAGGAATTCTATTTTGTCTTTTGCTTATAAAGATGGCAAGGTAGTCCCAGATGTGTTGATGGTGGTAATGATAACCTGGCTCACAAAAGCCAGAAACTCAACATACTGGTGGCTGTATTGCGTCACAGATGGTGTATGTGTGTGTTATGTGCGTCGCAGATGGTGTATGTGTGTGCCATGTGCGTCACAGGCGGTGAGTGGTATGAGCGTCACATGTGGTATGGACCCTCCACGTCACAGACGGTATTGTACTGTGTGTGTCACAGGTGGTATATGCCCTCAGGTCACAGATGGTGGTTCTAGACCTGATCCTCAACCACCTGGACATTGCCATCGGTGGGCAAAGCCAGAGAACACACACTGACCAGTGCAATTTAATCCCACTCCTTCCTTGGAAGGGCTGGGGTCTGTGCTCCTGTCAGAACTGCCGGCGAGGCAAGTGTCTCCAGCTCAAATATCTATTTTTCTATCAATCTATGTATCTATCGGCTTTTCTATCTATCTGTCTATATATGTACATATCCATAGATAGAGAGATTGATAAACTGCCATCACTTATATCTATGATTAGTCAAACTGTTCGTTCTTGTTGATGTCTTTGCCCTTCCTTGACCTTAGAGTTCTGGATAAGTGGCAGTGTTGAGAGAGAGAGAGAGAGAGAGAGAGAGAGAGAGAGAGAGAGAGAGAGAGAGAGAGAGAGAGAGAGAGAGAGAGAGAGAGAGAGAGTATACTTGGGTTGTAGGGTTCTTTTCCCTGCATGTAGCCCCATGATAATGCAGCAAGAACTCCCAGAACCTTGTCATTATCTCGTTGTATCTGATGATATCAAAACTTTTGACGTAGGAATAAATAGATTCCTCAGTTCAGTTTTACAAATGACCTTTATACCAGCTGTTGGGCAGGGTCGTTACCATGCATGACCGACATGAGATGAGACATGAGTGATGCACAAGGGTAAACCTTACCTATGCTACAGAGAGGAGAGCACATATCTTCGCATTGACTCAGAGATAACTTATCTCATGTTTCGATTTGAATATACAGGTGGATATGGAAGGTGGATTGTATGTGGATTATCAGAGGACGACTGTGTGTGTGTGTGTGTGTGTGTGTGTGTGTGTGTGTGTGTGTGTGTGTGTGCGTGTTGTGAGATGAACCGACGTGAGCGAAGGAGTTATGAACCGTGAGAAAATTCAGCCAGTTAGAGAGTGTGAGGAATGTGAGTTGGCTGATCATGCTTGTGGCTGGCGTCCAGCCTCAGACACACGAGTTGGCACCTGGCAATCTGAAAGTATTTATTTGTTTCATAAGTTCCACAGCAGAACCTGACGTAGCAGTAAGGATCACACTGGAAATACCAACTGTATACAGTCAGATAATTCAATCCTGATCACCTGGATACAAATGTTTATGTCCACATTATGTAGAGGAAACATCTTGATGTTCGCACAGTGTCTGACGTGACCAAGGGAGAGGCAAATTACTAAGGGAGAGTAATGTGTGTTTGTGTAGCCTTGTCGTGTGCTGGTGTGGGAGTGTACCCTTGCTGTGTGCTGATGTGGGAGTGTGGCCTTGCTATGTGCTGGTGTGGGAGTGTGGCCTTGCCGTGTGCTGATGTGGGAGTATACCCTTGCCGTGTGTTGGTGTGGGAGTGTAGCCTTGCCGTGTGCTGGTGTGGGAGTGTAGTCTGCTGGTGTTCAGTCCTGTGTGGTGGTCTTCACATGTATTTGATATGTCGTCGAAGATTCCGAGACCAGCGTTACCCCTGAAGCTTCACGGGTCTGTTGTGACCAGTGAGAAGTGTGGTGATGGTGGATGGTTCTTCTGGACACACACGAAATAAGGTAATGTTGAGACCATGAGGTCATTAATGGGAGAAAGAAGATGATCAAATATACTAGATGTCTGTTCTCCTCTTAATTCGTAAATTGACTTTCAAATGCAGCAAATAATAGCGATATTTTCGGCCTCCCTTGAACAGCAAAAAATCCACAGTAAAGGACGTGAATCTATACAGCAGAACATTGTCTACACTTCTCCAAGCTTTTCATTCTCCATGAATAGTAAAAGTCTGCAAAAAACCCGCCATAAAGACGTAGCCAACACACACACACACACACACACACACACACACACACACACACACACACACACACACACACGATCCCTGGGAGAGATGTGTGAAAGCTGTGCACATCAGCGAGGCGGGGAATCACACATTACAAGAGTCTGATCCAAACTCTCGTAGTCATAGCGAGACAACGAATCAGTCACTCGAAGTTTGATGAGTCAGCGTCCGACACCTCAACGTATGGTAATAAACCCCCTCTGTGAGAGCGAGCGATGCCTCAGCAATGCTGACACGAGCTAAATGACTCGTCAGCAGCCTTGAGTAACCTCAGCACTGCGGACGCAAGATGGGTGACTCCCTCCTCAGCCACAATGATCGACCACAACTCGACATAGATCTCAGCCCTCCTGATCCTCTTGGTCTGAGATTCACCAGAGCTTCGTTCATGAGTGAAGCGCTGGCCTCGCCTGCTGCTGTGTGAGCTGACACTTCCTCGCCTCCACACCTTACTACGGAGGGAGGAGGAGGGCAGGAACCCCCGGGCGACGTCAGTCGTGTCAGTCCGCTGCTGGATTATGGTCATTATGACCTGGTTGACCTTTCACCTCCATCAGAATCATGACCTTGAGCGTTTTATAGCCAATCAGAGATGATAGCCTTCCATGATACGTTCCTGACCTACCTTTAAAGGAACTTGAGACCTGTGTTCATAGTGATATATTCCAAGGAGAAGTGACTCCGGCGGTGGAGTGGTAGCCTGAGGTCCTGGGAGCCCACCACCTGGCACGAGGCACCAACTGTGTGGCAGATGGTGGGGCGGGTAGGTGGTGTGTCTGTGTGGCAGATGGTGGGGCGGGCAGGTGGTGTGTCTGTGTGGCAGATGGTGGGGCGGGCAGGTGGTGTGTCTGTGTGGCAGATGGTGGGGCGGGCAGGTTGTGTGTCTGTGTGGCAGGTGGTGGGGCGGGCAGGTGGTGTGTCTGTGTGGCAGATGGTGGGGCGGGCAGGTTGTGTGTCTGTGTGGCAGGTGGTGGGGCGGGCAGGTGGTGTGTCTGTGTGGCAGATGGTGGGGCGGGCAGGTGGTGTGTCTGTGTGGCAGGTGGTGGATAATGACTTGTATGTTCACGTGTAAACCCAAGCTCATGTTCACTGGAGGTGTCTGGTGTCGTGTTTCATGTGACCCTGATGATAATGGTCATTACTGACCCTGATGATAATGGTCATTACTGACCCTGATGATAATGGTCATTACTGACCCTGATGATAATGGTCATTACTGACCCTGATGATAATGGTCATTACTGACCCTGATGATAATGGTCATTACTGACCCTGATGATAATGGTCATTACTGACCCTGATGATAATGGTCATTACTGACCCTGATGATAATGGTCATTACTGACCCTGATGATAATGGTCATTACTGACCCTGATGATAATGGTCATTACTGACCCTGATGATAATGGTCATTACTGACCCTGATGATAATGGTCATTACTGACCCTGATGATAATGGTCATTACTGACCCTGATGATAATGGTCATTACTGACCCTGATGATAATGGTCATTACTGACCCTGATGATAATGGTCATTACTGACCCTGATGATAATGGTCATTACTGACCCTGATGATAATGGTCATTACTGACCCTGATGATAATGGTCATTACTGACCCTGATGATAATGGTCATTACTGACCCTGATGAATAACTTGACCACCAGGTGAACTGCCTAATGCCTCGCCTTCATGAGGAACATTTGACCTTGGTAATGATGTAGAGGCTAGAGTGCTGGGCCCAGCACCAGGCTGGCTGGGAGAAGGTGGGTGGAAAGGTGCTGAGCCCAGCACCAGGTTGGCTGGGGGGTGGAAGTGGAAGGGTGGTTGGGTGGATGGCGCCGGGTGTTCAACACTTGTTCTGCTGATATAAAAGTTAATGGAACACGGCCAACAAAGTCAAGATAAGGCGATGCCACATGGCGTAATATGATTAGATCTGGGAAGAATGATGTGCGAAAAACGACCTTCCTGTTATTGTTCGTATGTTAATGCTGTTCTGATGGCTAATTGAGAAAGGGCGTGTGGGCAGAGCACTTGGTCTCCTAACAACACACGTTAAGGCCGAGGAAGCTGGGTAAAGTCAGAGCTCTTTCTCCACTCCTCGTCCGTCTGTCTTTCCTTCCTAAATATATTTCTTTCTCATCGTAAACTGGCTCTTTTCTTACGCAAACAACTCAGAGAACGGAGGCCGACAGCAGCCATGGACCAGCGGCTTCAGCTGTCCACGGTTGCCCCCGCTGACGAACCCCATCGCTAGCAAACACCCCGAAGTGCACGTAACCCTGAGCTCCGTTGCCTCTCATGCTAGACGAGGTACCGGCCCGTCAGGTGCTGAAATCACATCATAAATTCTCGACCACTGACCAAATTAAATTCTGCTCAATTACACGTGCAGATACACGACCCAGCTGCTGTGTGGTGCGGGTGGGTGGAGGGAGGGAGGCTGTGTTTAGCAGCCGACAGTTTTCCTGAGCCACAGACGGGGGCGTGAGAGAGAGAGAGAGAGAGAGAGAGAGAGAGAGAGAGAGAGAGAGAGAGAGAGAGAGAGAGAGAGATACAGTAATAGATTAAGAAGGTTAACGTATAGGGGTCTCGCAGTCTCTGAATTCTCCTCGAAGTTGTGTCAACATGTGGGATCCTCGTTCGTGCAGGGGAAGGGCGCGTGCGTGGGAGGGCATCACCATCACCTGGCCAGGCTCCTCACGAATTATCTTCCTTGTTGGCCTCCACTCTGGACCATGGCCATCCACAGCGTGTCTATGTCTCACACGTGAAGTAAAGGCTATATATATATATATATATATATATATATATATATATATATATATATATATATATATATATATATATATATTTTTTTTTTTTTTTTTTTTTATACTTTGTCGCTGTCTCCCGCGTTTGCGAGGTAGCGCAAGGAAACAGACGAAAGAAATGGCCCAACCCCCCCCCAAACACATGTACATACACACGTCCACACACGCAAATATACATACCTACACAGCTTTCCATGGTTTACCCCGGACGCTTCACATGCCCTGGTTCAATCCACTGACAGCACGTCAACCCCTGTATACCACATCACTCCAACTCGCTCTATTTCTTGCCCTCCTTTCACCCTCCTGCATGTTCAGGCCCCGATCACACAAAATCCTTTTCACTCCATCTTTCCACCTCCAATTTGGTCTCCCTCTTCTCCTCGTTCCCTCCACCTCCGACACATATATCCTCTTGGTCAATCTTTCCTCATTCATTCTCTCCATGTGCCCAAACCATTTCAAAACACCCTCTTCTGCTCTCTCAACCACGCTCTTTTTATTTCCACACATCTCTCTTACCCTTACGTTACTTACTCGATCAAACCACCTCACACCACACATTGTCCTCAAGCATCTCATTTCCAGCACATCCAACCTCCTGCGCACAACTCTATCCATAGCCCACGCCTCGCAACCATACAACATTGTTGGAACCACTATTCCTTCAAACATACCCATTTTTGCTTTCCGGGATAATGTTCTCGACTTCCACACATTTTTCAAGGCTCCCAAAATTTTCGCCCCCTCCCCCACCCTATGATCCACTTCCGCTTCCATGGTTCCATCCGCTGCCAGATCCACTCCCAGATATCTAAAACACTTCACTTCCTCCAGTTTTTCTCCATTCAAACTCACCTCCCAATTGACTTGACCCTCAACCCTACTGTACCTAATAACCTTGCTCTTATTCACATTTACTCTTAACTTTCTTCTTCCACACACTTTACCAAACTCCGTCACCAGCTTCTGCAGTTTCTCACATGAATCCGCCACCAGCGCTGTATCATCAGCGAACAACAACTGACTCACTTCCCAAGCTCTCTCATCCCCAACAGACTTCATACTTGCCCCTCTTTCCAAAACTCTTGCATTTACCTCCCTAACAACCCCATCCATAAACAAATTAAACAACCATGGAGACATCACACACCCCTGCCGCAAACCTACATTCACTGAGAACCAATCACTTTCCTCTCTTCCTACACGTACACATGCCTTATATCCTCGATAAAAACTTTTCACTGCTTCTAACAACTTGCCTCCCACACCGTATATTCCCAATACCTTCCACAGAGCATCTCTATCAACTCTATCATATGCCTTCTCCAGATCCATAAATGCTACATACAAATCCATTTGTTTTTCTAAGTATTTCTCACATACATTCTTCAAAGCAAACACCTGATCCACACATCCTCTACCACTTCTGAAACCACACTGCTCTTCCCCAATCTGATGCTCTGTACATGCCTTCACCCTCTCAATCAGTACCCTCCCATACAATTTACCAGGAATACTCAACAAACTTATACCTCTGTAATTTGAGCACTCACTCTTATCCCCTTTGCCTTTGTACAATGGCACTATGCACGCATTCCGCCAATCCTCAGGCACCTCACCATGAGTCATACATACATTAAATAACCTTACCAACCAGTCAACAATACAGTCACCCCCTTTTTTAATAACTTCCACTGCAATACCATCCAAACCTGCTGCCTTGCCGGCTTTCATCTCGTAACAGATTGAGATATCTTTCTCGGTAGCAATGAGTCAGTTCATAATCGAACGTAAAGTACTTTAAGGAACTTCCAAATACAAATGTATAATGAAAGAAATAGCGAATGAAAATACATAATGAATGAAGAAAGAAGAAAGAATATAGCTATTGTCTCTTTTTTTCTTTCCTCACCTTATGAAAAATAATTTCTTTGTGTTCGATAGATAATGAAGGGGAGGGGGGGGGGGATTTAATCCCTAAGGGCACCCATGAACTGGTCTACGCCCTGGATCATGACCTGGTCTACCCTCTGGTCTACGCCCTGGATCATGACCTGGTCTACCCTCTGGTCTACACCCTGGATCATGACCTGGTCTACCCTCTGGTCTACACCCTGGATCATGACCTGGTCTACCCTCTGGTCTACACCCTGGATCATGACCTGGTCTACCCTCTGGTCTACACCCTGGATCATGACCTGGTCTACCCTCTGGTCTACGCCCTGGATCATGACCTGGTCTACCCTCTGGTCTACGCCCTGGATCATGACCTGGTCTACCCTCTGGTCTGCACCCTGGATCATGACCTGGTCTACCCTCTGGTCTACACCCTGGATCATGACCTGGTCTACAATCTGGTCTATACTGGTCTTAGTTCTGAGCTACACACTGGTCTACGCCATAGTCTACACTTTGGTCTATACTGGTCTTAGTTCTGAGCTACACACTGGTCTACGCCATAGTCTACACTCTGGTCTATACTGGTCTTCGTTCTGGTCTACACCGGACGGATCTATGGTCTCCGGTAAACTCACTACACCTACAGAACACTGAACCATCATCACAAAAGTAAACACGGATATAAATCCAAGATGAGAAGGTCAGTAAGAAGTAGTGTTGCATGTTTGTGTTTCAGGTGTTGCAATATCCATATCGGGTGATGTAGTGCCCATACCGGGTGTTGCAATACCCCTGTTGGGTGTAGCGTGGTGCCCAAACCCACATCCCGACCGCAAGAATCAGTGTTGCACGCATATGTTCCATGTGTTGCACCATCTATACCAAAGCCCATCTGTATTTCCCAAACCTTCCGGTATAGGAGTATTACCCAGGCGGCCTTTGGGTGAAATACTGACGCAATGTGTTCCAGGTGTTGCGCTGCCCATATCCAGGGCCTCTCCTGTGTTTCCCAACTCTCCGTCGTGGGGAGTGTTGTCTGGGCAACCTTTTGTGAAACACTGATGCAACAGCTGATGGTGGCGCGGCATGATGGGGCCAGCCAGCGTCAGGGAAGGTGGAGGAGGGAGGAGGGGCGGGCTCACAGTGAGGCGATAGGAGGTGTGGGGGAGGAGGAGGAGGAGGAGGTGGGGGAGAAGGAGGAGGAGGAGGAGGAGGAGGAGGAGGAGGAGGAGGAAGACGACGAGGAGGAGGAGGAGGAGGAGAGGAAGTCTGATTGGTGACGCATCATCGTTGGCAACCCGCCCGCCCGCGCGCCCGCCCTGGCTGAGGTCATACCAGGTCGTGTGTGTCAGAGAGAGAGAGAGAGAGAGAGAGAGAGAGAGAGAGAGAGAGAGAGAGAGAGAGAGAGAGAGAGAGAGAGAGAGAGAGAGAGAGAGAGTCTTCCAGCCTCCGCAAAATTCAGAGCCCCTGGAGGTCTTGCTCACATTCCAGTGTTACTGATCACCAGCTCACCTGGAGTATCACTCACAAACCAGCGTTACCAATTTCTCAGTCATCGCATATATTGCTCACAAGTCAGTGTTACCAGTCTCTCGTCCACCAAAACTCTCGCTAGACCAACACATGAAGAAAAACAGTTTTTATTGGCCGTAAATAACATGATCCCGAAACCCTGGCGTTCATATGTATGTTGAACTGAATTCAGGGAAGAAATGTGTTTTGAACAGAAGAGAGAGGCGTGTGTGTGTGTGTGTGTGTGTGTGTGTGTGTGTGTGATATACTTAGGGAACCGGGGATATATGGACGACATGTGTGGTCGTGAGCCACAGACGGGGTCGTGGACCACCACGGGGTCGTGGACGACAGGAGGAATGATGAAAGCGGAGGAACACCAGGGTATCACTTTGAGACACTTGCTGTAAATAACCTTCCTTACCCACAAAAATTTCCCGTTCGACAAAGAAGAAAAAAAAAAAAAGAGGAAATGTTCAACACGAGAAACAGTTCCAGTAATGACTGGGTATGATTGTTACCATCGTGGGAGAACCTCCTCTAAACATAGCGGTGGCTGTCCGCGGTCATGGTCCACTCCTTGGCCCAGCACACGCTCGCTATCACAACCACCGTCGTCTTTTACAGCGTTGTACATCTGTCATCTCAGGTTTATCTCGCTTTCCAACATTATTCTAATTTTCTTTTTCATTTTCCATTGTCTTCTATCCATCTCTAGCGCTTATGGGAGACTCATTTCTTTTTAAGATATTCCGTTACTTGTCATCTTGATACCAGCAGGCGACGTCGTCTGGTTAACTGACGGGCCAGCATGAAGCCATGGCCCACCCAGTGCTCCCTCCTGGCGCTTCAGGTGGGTCGTGGACGTTCAAGCACCTCCAGGCGGGAGGCAACAAATGGTTTTATAAAGGACTTGTTTGTGCGGCGCTCGCCTGAGCGTGGGAAGAGATGGAATGATACAGAGGTTACGTTACGAGACGTATCATAATCTTGGTTGAGATGTTACTTCGTGAAAGAGATGTGACATGTATTGTCTCTAATTCCCCTTCGCAACTTGACGAGGTGACGTCAGGAACAGAGGGATGCCGGCCTTCTTGTGCGCGCATGTCGTCTGTGATCGCCGCGTATAATGCATCGAAACCGGAGCTTACCAACCAAAGCAATGCCACTCAAACTAGTCCACGGTTCACCTTGACCGCATTGTACGATCTGGTTCAGCTCAGTGACAGCAGGTCGCCCTTCGTATACCACAATAGACGAAGTATGACATGCATTACAGCCAGTGAGTTAGAGAAAATACGAGGGGGCATGTGCACAACACGGTCTACATACATCACAAGAGATTATGACCTGTCTGAGCTGGCATGTGATGCCACGATGTAACACAAGTATAGAATTTGACATTTACTGACCATTTTGTGACTGCTGGGGATCTCTGCCACGTCCTGCAAGAAGAAAGAAGAATAGTTTAGACATAAAACCTTTAAATAAAATGATTCAACTAACTACTCTCGTGTTCCATTTGATATAAGAACAGTATAGAGTGACATTTTCCTAAGTCATACCTCTGTGATATATTCTAATGACATCGTCCAATATAAACATATACAATAATTACTGGATAAGACATTATATGGATATTAGTGATCAATGTATGGTGATGAGGTTAAAGAATGTAGTGCATAAAGCAACATTTAGGTTTCATGTGTACTACTGGTATTGCTAAGTCTGTAACGATGACACACACACGTACATCATTCTGGCCATCGTCACCCCCTGCCACAAGAGAGATCCCTCGTCCCCGAGTAACTAGTTCAGCACCGCAACTACATCGAGCCCATCCCAGCTACAAGAAGAGCCTCATCCCAACCATTGTGAACACTGCAAACAACCTTGAACACCTGTGTAAGCACTTCTTAGGAAACATAACTGTGGATCCTGAGTGAGAACTTATGTGTTGTTTGAGCCGAGTTCAGTTTACAGAGTGCGTTGTTTACAGAGTGTGTGGTTTATATAGCGTGTGGTTGACTTTCTTCATGAAAGAAGAACTGGCACATTCAACACATACGCACATTACGTAATTCATAACCGTAAAGCCACGTCATGTAATGTCCAACTTTGGTCTATCGACCAAGCTCTACTGAGGTAGTTCATCATGATGATGCTTGGCTCGGACCATCACCTCACATCTCCCGGAACAGTTTACAGCCATGAGCTACACACTGGTCTATGGTATTCATCATAATCATCCGACACTTCAGAGGACTTAAGCTGACGCTTTCGCCAGCCCTACATACTGTTTACTGGTTCATCTATCATCATCGGTCTTTGGGATGTGCCTATCGTCCTCGCCATCTACCGACACGCTGATGGTTCATCACACTTATAGGCAATCTCGCCGCAGGTAAACACCTGAGCTGGATTTTTGTTTTTTTCGGGATGGTTGGATGACTGCGTTCACCCATCATGGGCGTGTCTCGTTCATTCTAGTGACAGGGACTTTGTTTACGTCAGGCGAGGATGAAAATGATGATGAATAGGTGGAAAGAGGGGGAGAAGAGGATGAGGTAGTTGGAAAAGAAGAAAGCAAGAGTAAAGATTGAAGATGGAGGAACGAAAAGGGGAGATAAGAAGATGGACGAGAAGGGTGTGGACAGCTGTGGTCGGGTTGGTCAGCCAACGCCTTCCACACATCGGCCGGACCACAGCGTCAGGCAGAGGCCTTGTTCCTCACACCATCCTCGCTATCACCACTCAGCACACGGCTGGCCACCTCCACCTGGCGCTCCAGTAGCGAGATCTGCCTACACGACACCCGCTGGCTGTCCTCCAGGTGGGCTGAGGCTGTGGGAATGTGGAACAGTGGCAGGATGAAGAGGGAGAGAGGGAGAAATGGATAATGGAAGGGTCAGATGAGAGAGAGAGAGAGAGAGAGAGAGAGAGAGAGAGAGAGAGAGAGAGAGAGAGAGAGAGAGAGAGAGAGAGAGAGAGAGCGCCAGTGGATAGGGACATCTCAGGTGGGTGACGCTTGAACGCCCTCCTATGCGAGGCTGACAGCTCCCCTACAGACTCAGTTCTGCTTCCGCTCATCGTCCACACGACCGACACACCTGGCGGAGGAGGATGTATCAAGGACCTGCACCAACCGAGATAATAACCCACCAGCTCGCTGGCAGCTTCGTGTCTTGGCTGGAGAAAAATAGTCATCTGTCTAAAACTCAACGAACGAAACAAACATAAATGATTCGTTTCTGGAGGTAAGTGTAGACGTTCCCTACATGATGCTCAGGAAGCAGTGTTTCTTGAGAGAAATCATGTTATTCATACAATAACTGAATCCACCTTCCCTGGACCTTCACTGTGCCCAGGGGGAGTGTGGGCTAAATACTCCGTCTCCCTGCATGTTCTGCATGAGCCAAACAGAAACCGATAAATGAATATTGAAATTTCGTCCAAGGTGTGGCCTGCAGTAATGTCTGAAGCTGTTGTTTGGCTCGTGTTAATAGTATAGATTTTTGCATAGATATAGAATTTGAATAATGAGTTGGAGTGAGCGGCAATTAGTCGGTAGCGGAGGGACGAGGAGTGTGAGGGAAGGTTGTGGGGTTGGACGAGAACAACGCCACCTCTGACGATGGTTCCCCAACACCTCCTGACCACCTCCACCACAACTTGGCAGCGAGGCTGTGAGGTGATGCACCGCGCGCCAATAGCTCTTACGCCTCAGCTGTCAGGGGTGAGGGAGGGACAAGGGAGGTAAGAGGGTGTTGATCCGACTTATGTAGAGGCAGGGCGCTCACTGTGGTGGGTGCCCGACACACACACACACACACACACACACACACACTACCTACCTCACGCACCTCACACACCCTACTTCCCTAGCGCACCAAGCAACATCGTCTCTGTGGACGTTGATGCACCCCGCACCCCACATTACCTATCGTCTAGTCTCTCTCGTTCAGTCATTACTGGCTGTTACCAGCGTTACTGACGTTAGATCAGTTTCATCTCGGAAGATCAGTGTGGCACAAGGATTCATCATCTGCTCAGTGGGCTATTGTGGTCTGTGATGATGAACTGTAATCACCATGTGGACCACACTCTCTAATTATCTACAACAGCAGCTGATAAGATGATAAGCAGAGCGAAACTGCTAGTAATGATACTGTGCATCACGGGGAAGAGAGAGAGAGAGAGAGAGAGAGAGAGAGAGAGAGAGAGAGAGAGAGAGAGAGAGAGAGGTGAAAGCGTCGACTATTAGTTTTATTTGTGGTCAAAGAGGCGTTAAGTTGTCTCATGGCCATTTCTTTACTAGTTTGGTTGATCTCGAGGTTTCGCGGGTTGGTCTTCATCCAAGTGTTCGAATCATCTGTTTCTCTGACGTCCTGAATCATCCTCTGTTATCGTTGTCAACTGTTTGGTTTCTGGTTTCCTCCAGGTTTCTTTATGATTTGTGTTTTGTTTACCGTCTTCTTCATATGATCAGCGATTGTTGTGCTGTTCTGAAGAACGTCTTTGCAGTTATCATTCATGACTTAGAATGTCCACAATATACTTTTACATAAGGGGATAAGGGGCGTGTCTTTCAAATCTGTGTCTTTTATGTGTTACAGTTAATGTCTTGACACTGGCAATGACCGCCATATGACTGTCAAGAACCTATGACTGTCTCTCTGTCGATCTTGGGTGTCTGGACTCGGTTGACACAGCTGATACAGTCATGGAGGCTGCCTCCCTTAACACCCCATGATCTCCTTGAGGTAATCTCTCAACGAGAACCTGTTTTTGCCATTTTTACTCCACCGTTGCAGCAGCGACCCGTTGCTGTTGCGCTATGGACCCACCTATCGTGTCTCACATATGGACAGCGCACCAGCTGGCCGACGCAGAAGGGGAGGGTCGCCCATCAGACACGCGACGCGGGTTGTGAGGCGACTGACAAAACCCTTTGGTGTGGGTCAAGCAGCCACTTCTCCTACTAATTGTGTTGTGGATGTGCCGCCCCTCTGGACCTGTGGGCTACAGGCCACCACAGCGGCTTAACTCCTTCATTACCATAAAAATGGCCATCGTTAACATCGCTAACTCTCTTGTTCATCAAAAAAAACTTATTGTGGTTGATGTAGTACTTCCACAGCTTACGCAAGACAGACGAATGTTTGGAAATGATTCACTACGGGTGCGACGCGCCTCTGTACAACATGTGGTGCATATGTAACTACAAGATACACTACATGAGGAGTCATTTGTCTTTCTTTAAGCATTGGACGTCCCTACGACCTGTGGTAGAGGAGCGAGGCTCTGCATGACGTATGAGGTACGCCTCGTTGAAGGATGTCTGGGACCTGGGTAAAAGATGAGGAGGACATGCGTGTGAGGGACGACGAATCCCTGAGTGAAAGATGAGGAAATTTGTTCTGGTGATGAGCGAGAGGTAATTTGGGAGTGCGTGAGGAATGGTGAGTTTCTCAGTGGATATGATGAGGGGCTTTGGTGAATGATGAAGGGAAACTGAGTTAGAGGTTGAAGCGGTCCTGGACTGCACTCGTCTCCCTCCAGCCTTTTCATCATAGAAATTATGAAGGTTTCTTACTGAGAGAGAGAGAGAGAGAGAGAGAGAGAGAGAGAGAGAGAGAGAGAGAGAGAGAGAGAGAGAGAGAGAGGAACATCCATATTCGCTTACTCAATGTGACAAAAAATTTGATACGAACGAGTGAAGATCATCTCCAATGATGATTTACGGGTACAAAGACACAGGAAGAAACTACAAATGAAAGTAAGAAAATCTTACAAATAAATATTTGATCGTTGAGTATTATGAAGTACTTCAGAATGCCGTAAGTGTTGGCTTTCGTAAGATACTGGCATAAAAAGACTCTTCAGTCCAGTTCAGCTTCACACGGCAAATTCATTTTGTAAGAACGTCTCACTTTTTAAAGAATTATGCAAGTGGTCAAGTTACGTGGTGACCGGGACTTTACAACCTTCTCCTTCAGTTTACGTCCCTGGAAGTAAAAGTAGATATACTTGCATCGTTAAGCACGCTGGCCGTCATTAGAGGTCCAGCGAACAAGCTTGTTAGAGCAGGTAGAGAGCTACCACCTGAAGAAGATGTTGTCGAGGTGATAAGAATAGATTCCTGTCTCTTGCTTTACAGTTATCCTTCATACGTCTTGTCCAGAGTAAGTATGGAAATAATGCTGTGTATAGAGATGATAATGCTGTGTGGACATGATGGTGTGTAGAGATGATGTTTCTCACATAAAACTCTGCTCTGAAGGCAGGAAGTCCTATATCAAATGCTTATAGAGGTCTTCGTTCCACTGATGGTAACTACGGGCCATTGTGCGTCTTGCAACCTCCCTCAACCTTGTGAGGGCCCAAGCTGGCTCCAGTAACCTCGTACACATCGACGATGTCTACCAAGACTACATCATTATCAGCTGACGAAGAAGACTACAGTCGCATCGAGGAATTTCCCACTACAAGAAATTCATCATTTCCCTCCTTCTGATCGTAGCGCAGCCTCGATCTGCAGGAGTTCCATAAAAGGAGTCCCAAAGCTATGTTTATGTAATGGTATATTAACCTAGTTCTACTGTTCTATCTTAACACCCAAGTTATCAGCCGTTAAGAACTGTAACACTGAATGCTATAACTAGCCATCAGGCCAGCCATCAGGCCAGCCATCAGGCCAGCCATCAGGCCAGCCATCAGGCCAGCCATCAGGCCAGCCATCAGGCCAGCCATTAGGAGGATCAAACTTGACAAATGAGCGAGTCAGCGAAGGGAACCACTTGGCTGACCCACCATTCTACTCATCCTCAGGTTGTAGATGATGTGAGTAATGAGTTAAGCTGCAGACAGGTTTTGGACAGTGAGTAATGACAGTGATAAAGATGATATCTTCTTCATTCGTCATCCATTTGCTTCTTTATCTATTCTTCCTCTGATTAAGTATAGATTACTGAGGGTTTTGTACCTGCGGTCACTCTTCAGGCTCCGACGTGGCCTTGAGGTGACAGATGACGCACGAGCCACGGGTTCACCAGATTCACTCAGCTGACCCATAAAACTACATGAACCCAGCACGGCGTCTAGTATCCTCTCTTACTAGAAGAATGGTAGTAAGGAGATTGAAGAAGGAGGCAGGCATTATGTAAGTGAAATTAGTTGAGTGGAGTGTGGAGTAGAGAGCAGGACGGTGGTAGAGAAGAGTGTGTAGGAGGATTGGACCAGTGTGTTGTTTTGAGACTCTATGGGGGAGAATGTGTGGAGGAGGCGACAGACGAAGTGGGAGCAATGTGAAGGGGAGTGCTGGATGGTAGGGAGTGTGAATATGGGGATGTTGGTGGTAGGGAGTGTGAATATGGGGATGTTGGTGGTAGGGTGTGTGGAGTGGCTAGGATGATAACAGGAGTGTTATTGGGGAAAGTGTTAGTGGTGGTTGTGTGGGACATAATGATGGTGATGATGATGGTGGGACTACAAAGTGGGGACGTGGGAGTCTGAGATTACGCAGTGGGAGGGTGGAAGATCACAACTGGAGTGTGTGCACTTCAAGAAACCTTCGCTGTGGAAACCATTGCTTTTGACTGACCATAAAACACACACACACACACACACACACACACACACACACACACACACACACATGTGTAACACGAGTCTCCTCCCACCAGACAGCTGTGCACATGAAGTACGTCAGTGGTAAGCCATCAGACAAAGGATCACGGATGCTTAATGTGGACTTGACAGCAAGTAAACCAAACAGCGATTCTGACTCGGCCATTCATTGTCGCAACACAGAACCACGGAATACAGACAACACAGAACAACACAGCTGATGAAGCTATACACACAACACAGCTGATGAAGCTATACACACAATACAAAGCAACACAGCTGATGAAGCTACACACATAACACAGCTGATGAAGCTACACACACAACACAAAGCAACACAGCTGATGGAGCTATACATACAACACAGCTGGTGATGCCAATCATTCATCTACTTCAACACTCAGGAAAGAAAACGTTTGGATGGTATATGATCACGACTCAGCTTCAGGAGGTCCACCCGGGGTCTCGGATGACTGAACTACAAACCAGTTTGGAATCTCATGTAACGTTGACGATATTTCTCATCTTCTGGTAACCTGGTCAGTGATTCTTGTTGCTACGTGTCCTGGTCACACTGTCAGTGTCCCTGTCATGCCAGTATCCACCACACTGGCTGCCAAGCGTCGGCAAGTGAGGCAGGAGCAGGCTGGTACCTGAGCTCTGGTCGTCCACTCCCTCTACCAATACTGGGTTACGTCACGACTCACAGACACCAGCATAGGCACGTCTCTTACCCCATATGCTGCACATAGCCTCCCTAGATGCCCGCACGACACGCATGCGGGTTGATCAAGCAGCTAGGAACAAAAATAGTCAAGATGCACGGTAGTTGTGTGGCTACGAGAAGGACTAACCAGGTTATTTAACCTCCTTATTTTCTACTGATGTAGATTCATATCACAATTTCATAGATGAGCATAGTGTAGTATTGTGAACTTACACGTCAACCACGACTACGTCCTTCATAAGAAAAGAATCGTACAATTCCAAAGAAAAACAAATACGGATCAACATAACAAGGCATCCGATCCTTCTCGCCGGGTCAGTATAGATTCCCAAACACTGAGGTGTCTCTGGCCACGGACAGGATCTTGACCCCTGCCGTTCACAGCTGATGCCCAGTTTCCTCTCCGTTCAGTAGCTGAGGATGGCGACCATCACTAACAAGGCAAGAGACGCGGGAAGACAGGATTTATCTCACCCGTCTTGTGTGAACATCTGTCCACATTTTCCCACTAATACAGAGCATTTTTCCATCTCTGAATACCTTGTTGGTCCTCACACTCGACCGCAACTCCTTCCGTCAGACACCCTAGTGGTTCGAACTCTAAGTCTGACGACTGTGTAGCATCAGAGTCTTTATCTTACGTACACATCAGTGTCTGGTCTTGGTATCGTGGAGGGTTACGTGCATCTCCCGCTGAGGAACGAGGGAGGTTTGCTGCTGATTTGTTTGAGCAAATAGATAAATTAACAGATGAGTAGATAAATGAACTGATAAATGTACAAACAATGGAAGGGCAGTGGTGTATGATGGAGGTACAAATACAGAAGGGGTCGTGGCTGTGGTACAGAGGAGGGAGAGACACTGGAATGGTCGTTGTTTGGGTACAACAGACACTGGAGGGGTCGTAGATGTGGTACAACAGAGGTCTGGTGGTGGGTGTGGTACAACAAAGGTGTTGTAGTGGGTGTGGTACAACAGAGGTGTGGTGGTGGGTGTGGTACAACAGAGGTGTGGTGTTGGGTGTGGTACAACAGAGGTGTGGTGTTGGGTGTGGTACAACAGAGGTGTGGTCAGTAGCAGGAAATGTCAAGAGGGTTGGTTGGCTACTTCCCCGCCAGTAGGATACAGGTTTGGCTCAGCAGCAGCAGCAGCAGCAGCCGGCTAGCCACAGGCGGTGGCTACACCACACTCGTCAGAAACCTTAGTAACAGCAGCATGGCTGACCTACACACCCAGAGATACCACAATAAGCACCATAACAACTACCTGTTTGACCCTCGTGAACTACTAAGACTTTTGTTTCAAAAGTAATTGCCGTGACGCGCGGCGCACGTAAAGAGCGAAACAAAAAAACAAAAGACGTTCATTCTTCCGGTTGACGTTATGAGGTTCATGTTTTGTTGTACATCGTCGGTGGAGACGAGTGAGAGGCGGGCAACTTCGACCGTTCGAAAGTTAATAATGTACAACTGTCTGGACGCATTCAACATTTACCATCAAGTTTCTCACTAAAATTGCCACCGTGATACGTCTTGACTTGCTCAAGTTACTATTTCCCATGGGAAAAACAATATATATATATATATATATATATATATATATATATATATATATATATATATATATATATATATATATATATGTGTGTGTGTGTGTGTGTGTGTGTGTGTGTGTATGTATACTGACCTGATCTTCCTTTAGGAATATTCATCTTCAACATGACTAACAGAAACAACACAACTGTCGTGAGCAAGTATATATGTATATACATTTGTTGCGTTTTTATGAAACTTGAAAGTCTCAAGCTTCGGAACTGAACATCAGTTGTCATTTGGAATAAACTTCTGAAATCTGAAACTCTGAATCTCTCAATGATGATCTAAATACTTATTTTCCAGATATGTTCAGATAATAATGCGCCACAATCGCCTCTCTCACAAAAAGTGTACGCCAAAGACTTCATATTTTCGTAATGGCACAGTAGTCGTGACTGTTGTAAAAAAAAAATTGATTACATACCGTCTTTGCACGACCTTATTTTTTTTTTCCAAAGACCTTCATAATGTAATTGATTTTTTCTGTAAAAGAGACGTTTGGAGTGGGAGAACGACTCCCACATTAGGCCAGTATACCACGCCTGCCACATCTCCCACCCCTTACCCCTGCCACATCTCCCACCCCCCAAACCCCTGCCTCATCTCCCACCCCTTACCCCTGCCACATCTCCCACCCCTTTCCCCCGCCACATCTCCCACCCCCCTACCCTCGCCACATCTCCCACCCCCCTACCCTCGCCACATCTCCCACCCCCCTACCCCCGCCACATCTCCCACCCCCCTACCCCCGCCACATCCCACAACATCAAGGCAGCGTGGAAAGAGAGGAGGGCTTCGAAGATCACAGGCGCTATAGTTAGGTCCAACGAATCTCTTCCATGTATACCAACGAAACATAATCTAGTATATCTAATATATCAACATATCACCTAAACTTAAAAACATTAGTCGTACCCACTTCTTACCATATCTGATGGGTTGTTGATTACAGTAACAGCAAGCAAGAACTCGAGGAACCATAACACAGAGGAAGGAAAACCGCTTCTTAAACGGCGACGCGCGCAAACTTCCCCCGAAGCACTTGTACTGAACCGACACTGTCCATGAAGCACTTTATGATTCAGTTTCTCTCGTTCACCGCAACGAAGTCCAAGTGATTTTGTCACAGGTTTCCCTGACGTGTAGGACACTTGACAGTGAAATTCGCCAGTTTGTGTCGCACCAAGTATGGCCAGCGGCGATCGCGTGGGAGCGATCATGGGCGATAAATCAAGGTAAGTGAAGGAACACCCGACGCCAAGGCTCGGACATTTTTGTGGCGGAAGGAATGAAAGCGGAAGCGAACCACCGCAACTGAAACAGAATGAGCAGATCGACCAACATTCGATTGTGAAACTTATCTAAAGCTTCTTCTTCCGCCGACAAAAGTTTAAAGGAAACAGGTAAAGTGATTATATCAAAATCTCTTACAATAACATGACCAGATAAACGTAAGAAAAAAATGTAGATGAGTTGTAAAAGTTTACTTCAGAGGAGCTTCGATTTACAGACGAGGAACATCAATGAAGCAAAACAAAGACGAGATATAAAGGTTCGTTCAGACGACTCACACTAAACTCAGTCGCATTTTATTTTACGATGAAAATTGATGATCTTTCTTCTGTGTCTCTGGCCACATGTTTGCCCCGTGTCTCAGTAACTGAAACAAGACTTCCTCAGGGAAAGCTGCTGAGTCCATCCTACACTTGACGGATATAATGATTACGGAAATAAGTGCACTTACGTTTGATTGTAAAAACGCTGACAACTTTACAGCCAGACGCAAGAGCACAAGACCATGAACGTAACTAAATAATGCCTTAGGTAAAACACCTAACATTCATATATATATATATATATATATATATATATATATATATATATATATATATATATATATATATATATAAAACTCAGTTTGCAAGAAGTCACTTTTTACGACACTATCAACGTCAGCGGACGGAAATGAGTACAACTAGCGATGGGGAAACTTACCATCCCAGAGAGTGCATCATTCCCCCTGCTCCTGTGTGGAGCGCGATGCCTCTAGATATAGAAGCTCCACTAAAGGGATCCTTGAGTTACATAAGTACCTGTGTGTGTGTGTGTGTGTGTGGGACACGTGTACCCTACAGAGCCATAAGAAGCACGTAGCGTCCTGGGGATGTCTGACACAAAAAGCAGTTCGGCCGTTAGCGACCAGAGACTCGTCGTCCAGGTGGTTTCACATACACCCAGGTCATGTGTATGACGGCCGCTTGGTGTGTGGATCCGCCTGGTGTGTGTAGATCCGCCTGGTGTGTGTGGATGTATGGGGAGTGTGTATGGTTCCTCTTGTATGTGTGAGGTGTGTATATAGCCATGGAGATAGCAAGACTACGAGGCTGCTAGCTTCTTGACCCTCGTCATGGTGAGGGTAGGAGTGAGCCACGGGCGGAGGGTGTATGAGGAGTTGCATGAGGACACACCCCCACACTCCTCATCGTCTACCTCACCCCTCATGTTCTCTACCTCACCGACCGCGAGGGGTGAGTGGATCACACACGAAGTAAACACCTCACTAAATCTCTTCAATAACACGTTACTGGATGACGTTTAATGGCCTCAATAAAGCAGTACCACATTTTCTACGTGGAAAATTTCTTAGCTGCTTTTTCTTGCGCTGGATCGCGTCTGGTAAGCCAGTGAGACAGAGTCATGGTTCTCGCTCGTCCTGTGTGTTACCTGGGGACATCATGGAGGTCATGGGAACTCAGCAGTGATGAACATCTAGGGATGAAATCCCCGGAGGGAGTCATGCCTCCGTCCTCAACTTACTCATGATAAGTACCACCTCACCGTCTGGCTGGGGCAAGATCCTGCTCGGCTATGTAGCTCGAATGTGACAAAATGACACGTGGATGTATATCGACATGGGTTATAATGACACAAGCTACTTAGCTCTGTTTGCTGTAGGAATATATTCAAATGGACGTAACTAGAGCTCTCTAAGTCCCCGTCTGTTTTCAAAACATGAACAGATTACCTTGCACAAAGTATGATCTTTAAATGACTTTAAAAATCGGTGAAAATAGCACAAAAACATCCATGATACTTTTATTGCTTGTAACTTCAATGAAATATTGTGCATGACGAAACAATCATTCTAAAAGTATAAAGTAAATTATCAAGAAGAGGTATTATTAGAAGGCGTGGTACCTGCACCAGCAGTTCACGAATATGTCCCCAGCTGACCTGTGGTCAGGTTGAACAATGGACCGGTGTATTGATCTTGAACTTTGATTAAAACGCTACAGACACAACTGGTCGTAGGAATAACAATTTTGTGAAGGTAAAATGAGTTTAAGTGATAAGTTTACGGTGTATTTACAAGATAATTATCAAAGGACTTGTGATGGTGATCAAAGAGAATGTTTGTGCATGATCATAGGTCAAGTGTTGCTGATTTCCATGGAGTGCCTGATCATGAAAGGTGAGCAGTGTTCATGGAAGCTTAAGCTAAATAAGAAAGGAAAGATACAACGAGGTACTGTTCTCTCCAGCACCACCATGTCTTGTGCTACTGTGTTTTGAGCCATTTTGCTCATGACTCAGCTCAGATGAGTACTCACACAAGGCACTACCTTCTTGTACATAATTTCATAAAGTTACCTTTTGACAACTTTTGTTCGTAAAAAAATACGATGGTTAAGTGCATTTGATTCAGCTGTGTGACGCCCTGCAGTATGGATGATGATAATCAAGCAGTCTGTATGCAGTAGCGGTGTGTTAAACGTGATTACACAAGTGCCACCTGGCGAGCGAGAAATCGCTTACTCTGCCTAACCTGGCGGTGTTCAGCGGTGTTCAGCACACACATACGGTGTGACTGATTCACCTCGACTCAAGCAGGACCTGAGCGAAGCTGAAACTTCCTCCAGGTGTTTTCATACAGCCACCAGTGTCCCACGCGGAAGAACTGTGACAGTAACATCATCAGCTCTGGTGGTGTCGACAAGTCTCAGCAACATTTGGAGGTATAGCGAAAGTAACAGTGTAAATAATAACATGGGGAAGTAGCAGTAAAAGCTGTGGCAACAAGAATTTAAGGGGATTAAGAGGAAAGAAGAGAAGCAGTGTCGAGGTGGCTGACAGCAACATTGATAACAACAGCAGCAGCAGCGGACGGCAGACAACGCCATAAGAGTAACCATCAGTGGTGAGGAACGCGATCGAGAAAGGAGCCGCCTTCCATCACTCACCAGTAATGACTGCCGGTGCTGGCGTAGCCAGAAGCGGCGGCAGCAGACAGACAGATAGCAGAAGCAGCGGCAGGAGACAGACAGATAGCAGAAGCAGCGGCAGCAGACAGACAGATAGCAGAAGCAGCGGCAGCAGACAGACAGATAGCAGAAGCAGCGGCAGCAGACAGACAGATAGCAGAAGCAGCGGCAGCAGACAGACAGATAGCAGAAGCAGCGGCAGAAGACGACAGCACCGCAAGAGTAGTGAGCAAATGTGAGGAGGAGGAAGAGGACGAGGAGTGGTGAGGCGTCCGCCCTACATCACTCATCACTAATGACTCCTGGTGTCGACAGAGACGCGGGGTTCCCGCCTCCGTCACTACCAACCTGGCAGACCCCAAACAATTCTCCTCACACGAACAAACTCAGACGAATGTTTTCTAGTATTTTCCTGATTACGTGAGCATATGTTCCTTCCTGAAGTGTTATCTAGTGTAACTCCCTGAAGACATACATTGTCGAAGATGTGTATTTACCTTCCTGCAGTGGCCCAAAAGGTGTTGCATTTTCTCGATAAAGGAGGATAAATCAAATCACTTGCTCAATAGAATTACAGTGATGAAGAAATAGAAGGAAGTGGAGGAACTGCACGAGTAGCGACTGGAAGGACATGACTGGACCGACCAAGGAAGACGGGAGTAGGGCAAGACTGGACGGTCTAGGGACGCAGAGAAACTGGTAGGACAAGACTGGAGCGTCCAGGGACGAAGAGAAACTGATGGAACAAGTCTGTATAAACTCAAGAAGAAGAGAGACGAGTAAGACAAACGTGGACCGCGGAAGGTCGGAGGGATGGTGGTAGAATAAGACTGGACGGCAACAGGTCGAGGAGAGACTGTTGGAGGAAGACTAGATTACGATGGGTCGAGATGAGACTTTAACAAAGGTTCAGGTCACACTACCTGAAGACTGAACATTACTGGAAAGCTTGTGGAAACTTACAACAATCACAGAAAGTGTTCCAGAAAGCTGGCGCAATATGTATTTGGGGAAATTACCTTTACTAGCGATGACAGAAAAATATAATTTCTAAAGTCGTATCCAGTTGTAGCTACTGAGAGGCCGACACATCGCATATTTTCTTAGTAAAGAAATCCCTCGAGCCCAGCTTCAGTACTGGTTTTTATTCGTTATGTTACTCCGCCCTTCTGAAGGTTTTTCTGTGAGACGAATTGGTTTTGTGATTTCCAAATGAACTGATTTTTCTTGCCAAAGGTAAAGCGCTCGAGATATAAGAAGATAATGGAAATCAATAATTTGTGGGCCAAGGTCTGGACGTACTGAATATATGTAATCATACATGAGATGTATAATTAATTGCATTGGGTAGAAATGGCTTAGGCAAGGATCTAGAAATAGAATAGTTTTCAGATTACTTGACATGAATATCCACACACACACACACACACACACACACACACACACACACGTATAGACGACCATGTATGTACACTTACACCCAAAAATACCCTCACTCCTCGTGTACACCTCTCCGCTCTTCTACACCCCACGTACACAGACCCGCGACACTACACTGCAACACTCAACAGACGCCAGAAGCACAGTGTTCGTCGTCGATCGTGTGTTCCTGCGTGGCTGGTGACAGGTACGACATGGCTAAGGTGTGCCATACACGGCGAGAGAAGTTCCCGTGCCATGAGGGCGGAGTGATTATGCTGTTTACGTCCTTACTGGAAGGTCTATTTGTTGTGGAGAGTAACGTTGGGAGAGGAGGTGGGATAGGGAAGGAGAGGAGGAAGAGAAGGTGTTGAGGAAAGATGACGTGAAAAGGGAGTTAAGGGGAAGTGGCGACAGACCCAGGTGGTGGAAAGAGGAGAAACAGAATGGAGTGTAGAAAATAAAGAAGACAAAGAAGAGAAGAGAAAGAATAAAAGTGGTGAAATAAGAACAACCAAACAAATCTGGATCAACAAAAATGCTGACACAGACGAATAAACAGAGACAAGCATAGAAAACCAAGTTTGAACCTACAGCAGCTACTGCCTCCCACAGGGACAAGTGGGAGCATATCCTGGGGACTGGGACAAGTGGGAGCATATCCCGGGACAGGTGGGGAGGACACTCAACACCAGGGGAGTGGGATGGAGTAGGTAGAGGAGCTAGCTGTATGATGAAACACTGCACCATTACTGCTGTTCACACGATTCTCAAAGTCATCCCAGCAAACTGAACTAAATAATCGTACATAGGCGTTGTCCAGGTTGAGCAAGAAACTGATTGTTCTTACCTCCTGGGACACAAGTGCCACTCGAAAACCTAACACAACTCTGTACCTACCATGGACACGGGCCTGGGGTGGCGAGGTCTATTAAATGTTGAGAAAACACTGGTCGAGCGATCATTATAGTGTATATGTCAGTATTGTCTTCCCCAGGCTTAGACACGCCATCACATATCGCTCCCCCCAGCAGTGTGTGTGTGTGTGTGTGTGTGTGTGTGTGTGTGTTCCTGTCACCTGTGATGGGCCGCAGGCTGCATAAGACCGTTCTTTTCCTGTCATGACTTTCGTTGTGATTCTTTTTAATCTTCTGTCTTCTTCTTCTTCTTCTTCTTCTTCTTCTTCATCTTCTTCATCTGAATATCGTATATTCCTGGGGTTTTCATGTCTATATATAATGATCCATCGCTGCAGATCCTCAAAACAATCTCTTGTGGTCGTTTTCTATGATAATTCTGGCCAGATTATTTTCTTTTCTACAACGAAAGACTGACAGTTATGTAGACAACCAGGGAATAATACAATAATCGGTGCCTTTTATTCAAGTAATTCATATTTATATTTTCTATGTAGTTACCGACCAGATTTATGACTCGTTTCTTGTGATGTGAATTTCTGTCCCTATAGCGCACGACTGTTCTGATTGCTGGACCAAATGGTCGCTGGTGAACCACCAACGCAGCTGCACAGCACCGCTGCCGGACCACAAAGCCGCTGGACCACATCACTTAACGTCTGCAGTGTGGACACTGGCGACCACTGCGATAAGCAATGGAAAAGAACCTTTACTTTCTCACCCATATCTCGCACCCGTCGCACCTCACTCTAGTCGCACCTCACTCCCGACGTACCTCACTCCCGACGTACCTCACTCCCGACGTACCTCACTCCCGTTGCATCTCATTCCAGTCACACTTCATTCTCAAAGGAACACGCCTCACTCCCGTCACGCCTCGCTCCCGACACGCCTCATTTCCAGCTCGCTTCACTTTCCACGACTGGCTGCTTCGTCAAGTGCCCGCCCGTGTCCATCGCCTAAGGCGGGTTGTTAGGAGCATTTCTTCCAGGGTGTGATGTCACCAGCGGATGCACCTCACACATGCCTCGGGTTGGTAACCCTCACCATGCCAGTGGCGGGTTCTTGTACACTTTCTTAAAGTCGTGTGGATGTCGAGAATAAAGTAATCTTTCCATGTTTTATTTCTTTGCTTTGTTTATCGTACTTTAGATCAAAATTTCTGAGGGTAGCGTTGATCCAGTAGTTCGTCTTGTACACCTACAGACACGAGAATTTCTATTGCATCGGAAAACAAGTTTCTTTTCACACACTTACATTTTACAGCCGCACTCTACACTGTATCTGTAGGTCACGGTCTTCAAGGAGATAATGGCACGATTGGCGAGCTTTCCCTCACGAAAGACCGGTTAAACATCTGGGTTTCTCAGAGTCCTGGATCCTATAGTGACTGCATCACGTAACCAGTCCTCACGGCACAACCAGGTAGGGGGAGGGGAGGGCAGTGTGTGTGTGTGTGTGTGTGTGTGTGTGTGTGTGTGTGTGTGTGTGTCTGTGTCTAAAGGCGGGGCAATGTGCCCAGACCTTTAACTTTACGACTTATTCCTCCGCTGACCAGTAGCCAAGGCCTGCCCTTCTGTCGCTAGCTTCAGCTGCTTCATCTATAACTCGTACTTTGCCATCGGTTCTCGTCTCTCTCGTGTGTATACTGTACCACCTTGATGAATTACGTTTACGTTAAGGAGGAAATCAAGAAGGACTTTAGATCGAGGCTGAATCACCAGTAGATACGCTGCTCCTGACTCAGTTGGGGTTTGCATCACAAACATCAACACATACTGTGATTCTCTACGTCCTCAGCGTCGCTCTTCAGAATTCCCTCATGCGTCGCTGGGAGAAACACACACATACACACACACACACACACACACACACACACACACACACACACACACACACATACAACGGCTCTTGCAGCGTAATTTCCCAAGAATTTTGAAAGTGTATTGAAGCCATAATCGCCAGTACAACGTGTCGTTCTCCAGCTCGACCCTGAGGCTGACGCAAGCATCCGCTAGCAAACTGTTGGCAATGTTACCCTCCTGAGACGCAGGAGGCCATGACGTCCACCAGGCTGGGTGCCCAGGACTGACGCATGACTGTGGCCTGTAACCCCAGCATGAGAGAGAGAGAGAGAGAGAGAGAGAGAGAGAGAGAGAGAGAGAGAGAGAGAGAGAGAGAGAGAGAGAGAGAGAGAGAGAGAGAGTTGTCCATATTCTTTTTCTGCAATTTGTGGAGTGTGTGATGTGATGATGACCTTGATGTTTATAGATGTTGCATGTTGGGTAATAACATCAGGTGTTGCAAGGTTAAGCAAGACTTTGTTCATCATTGCAAATGAGGTGATAATGTCTTTGTTTGTCTTTGTAAGTTACGTGATAATGTCTTGGTTACAACTGCCTCATGCAAAATAGATGATCCCTTGTTGTGAAACGTGTCTGTTGTGAGTTGGGTTATGAGTCTTTATTGAGGTTGTTAAATATATGATCAGGTGATAAAGATTCAGTTAAGATGGAGTTATAGGCAAGAGTGGAGGGCCATGCCAAGACGACTTAGTGACGTGTAAGAACAAGACACTTGTGAAGACAAGTGACGTGGCTACACACAGACTCACACATGCATGTGTACTGAATATCATATACATACACACACAATGCATAAAAAACATATGTACTCTAGCCCATGTATACTCCCTGTCGCAAACACACACACACACACACACACACACACACACACACACACACACACCACACACACACACACACACCACACACACACACACACACACACACACACACACATGGCACTTCAAGAAAGTTGAATTATAAGCAGAGGTTATGTTGTGAAATGTGAAATCAATAAACTTGTAATAAAACGTATAAAGAAGTACTTTCACAGTATTATAGTCGTGGACGAAAACAGCAGATATACTTATGAGATTCGTAAATGTAGACAACATTAAGACGTTTAAAAGACTGCTTGAGGATAGAGAAAGTTCAAGAGATGAGGCCCCGCGAGTGTGGAACTCCCTCCCCGCACACCACAACTACCTGATTACACACATTCGCCAGAATTAACTCCAACCAGGAAAGTCTTAGTGTAAACAGTATCACTTGATACTCGTTAGGCACTGTAGCTGGTGTTGGATGAACCCGTACACTTGGTCAATCATCGTTAGAGTGGCATCATTAATATTGAGAATGAAGTAGATTTTGTAAAAAAAATATCGAAGCTCAGATTAAGTCTTCATCATCTTATTTCGTAAATCAGGCATCAATCCTGAGCAACAGGCCGACGTATATAAGAAAAATACCATCTTTCCCGGGCGAGAGCGGGTCCATGATAACAGTCCTGGCGGTACCATTTGAGCGGCGAGTGGTAGATATTCCAACACTTTCGCGCCTTCCGTAATCTACAGGTAGGAGGCAGGACGTGATCACCTGCGGTGGGGAAGAGGAGAAGGAGGAGGAGGAGGAGGAGGAGGAGGAGGAGGAGGAGGGGGTGGGAAATACCGGAGACTGAGAAGGTCCCACGAAGTCCCTATGTCTGTGAGGACCGTTGAGCTGAGGAGGGGGATAGAAAACTGGAAGAATAAAGACGGTGCAAGGAAGAGAAAGAGAGAGAGATAGATAGATAGATAGATAGATAGATAGATAGATAGAGATAGAGAGAGAGAGAGAGAGAGAGAGAGAGAGAGAGAGAGAGAGAGTAAAGAAAGGATTATGGGAATAAGGAAGAAAGCGATAACGTGAACTGTGGATGGAGAAAGAGGAGGTAGGCAAGCGGAGGATGAGTGGACAGTGGTGCAGGAGGAAAGGAAAGAGACGAGGGAGTCACTAGCAAGGTGTCTTGTCGATGACCCACTAGCTGCATCATCTGCTGGACCGGGGACAGTCTGCTGGACCGGGGACAGTGGTGGACCGGGGACCGTCTGGTGGACCGAGAACGGTCTTGTGGACCGGGGACGCTGGATGGACATACTGCTAGGCACACTAACGTAGATCAGATGCAGCAGATGATGGTCGTTAGCTTCCTGAGGCTGGACGAGAAGCCCTCTCGATTACTGCGTCTCTCGCTAACTACATAAACTACCTTAGCGCTATATGTAAAAGATACTCAGAGGTACTTGAAGATAAGGGATATCTTTACGATAACAAGCAACACCAGGTCACCCCAGGTGATTGGAGATACGCACAAGATTAGACAGTCTCTCCTGTGTTACTTCACTTCATTAACTTGAAACTTACACCAATGTTCCTCTGACCACCTCGCTGCACTGTGTCAATCTGCCCCTCACTGCTCAGCGAATTGATATGTGTAACACTACAGAGAATACACAGACACAGAGAGGTCGACCCTTCATGTTACTAAGCCAAGATTCCCTGAGCCAAACTATACACATGACGTCACAGCCCTGATTTGCATAAGAGACCAGATGAATGATGTTTCGCTAAGTCCCATAAAGTGAGAGTACAGCCGGACATGTGTGTGTGTGTGTGTGTGTGTGTGTGTGTGTGTGTGTGTGTGTCAAACACCTCGCCATACGCGACAAAAGAGGGCGCTCCTTACCAAGTTCTTTTACTCTATTTTCTTTTGTTTAACTATCACAAGTCTTGTTGCTTTTATTCATGGCTGCTCCCAGCCTGGCAGATCACATGAGACTCACAAAGTTTGCCGGGGAAAAGCAAGGTTGCGTGTCTACCTCGACACTGGTCTGATATCACAGATAACATGTACAACAGTAGAGAAAAAATGAGGGAGACAGGAGACGAGAGAGAAATTATGATAATGAATATAAATGTGGACAGGCATAGATAGACAGATAGATAGAGGTTTAGACGATCATAGTGACAGAGACAAATATACGAGTATGGAAAGAGAAAGTGATGGCATATATACACAGGTCGGTCACACAGTACGTGCTGGGGAGGTGACCATAGAGTGTGTGCTGAGAGAGATGGATGCTGGACCCCAAAGGTGACCTGCCTGCTGGCAGAGGGCACTGCCATCACCTCTATTGACACAGACTGCAACCATCGCCAGCGAACGTACAAAAATGCTGGTCTGGGGGTATGAGACGAAAGCAAATTTTGCCAGCGAACGCCTCAGGATCTTAGCTTGGTTGCTATGGAAACAAACGTTTCCAGCGAACGCCCCAGAACACTGGCTCGGGTACTGTGAAAGCATCGGGGAACGAGGAAAAAAAATCAGCGTTCCCAAGAGCTCTAATTGTGCGTTCCTCAAGACTTCTTGACCATATTGTATAACTATACACCAGAAAAACTACTGTACTTAGAGAGCGGCAGCAGTATTTACGATACGAGGTTTTCCAAATCTTATGGATAGGCATGGGATAAACAGACGAATAAACATGATATGAGAGAGAGAGAGAGAGAGAGAGAGAGAGAGAGAGAGAGAGAGAGAGAGAGAGAGAGAGAGAGAGAGAGAGAGAGAGAGAAGGGACCGGTGGTCAGCAGTAGGGAATGGTGCTCACATCTGCACCTGCGCATCAACACCGCCACCGTTGCAACCAAGTAATACGGGATCACACTCGGTGTACCTGACTCCCGCCACACCCACTATGGGTGTACAGCAATGGTTAACACCCAGTGTACCTGACTCCCGCCACACCCACTATGGGTGTACAGCAATGGTTAACACCCAGTGTACCTGACTCCCGCCACACCCACTATGGGTGTAGAGCAATGGTTAACACCCAGTGTACCCGACTCCCGCCACACCCACGCCAAACATACCATGGGAATACCCTCTTACAAGTCTTCACGCTGACACGATGGCAGTGCCCGTACTGCCCAACATGAGAGTAAGCAAGTAACGGTAGGGAGAAGAGAGAAGAGTAAGAAGATGAAGGAGGTGAAACTGAGACAAGATGGAGGGGTGATGTTAGGCAGAGAGGGAAGGCATGGCACAGTTCCCTAAGATGGAGTGATGGTGGACCACAAAACAACATCAGCTGTTGTAGGAACGAAACTCTCGCTTGAGATCATTCTTCTGGCAATGAATTACTGTGCCAGGTTCAGCTCCGTCATGTTGCACACATGATGGAACGCTGGGCCGGGGCAAGACAGTGCTCGATATGTCTCGGACGAAATGTTCCATATCTCAAATGGTTGATCCAAGAGTTCCTAAATTCACTGCATTCGCCCATCAAGGCTTCTCTTACGCTAACTGAAATACTTTCAATGGTTGTGGTGCGTCCAGATAGGGGCGTACATTGCTATATCATCAGGTAATTAGCGTCATCAGGTTCGTTATGAAACGAGACATTCTTTTTTTAGGAAAACTTTAAGTTCACCAGTTTTCACCTTACGAAATATTCCGGCACAGGAAGGGTTACCAAGTGTACCGTTTATGACTGGAATTTTCAAGTTCTAAGATATTTCAATGTATGTTCTAGTCATCCTACTGCACTACTGTAGCCACCATGACCTGATTCTCGCTGTAACAATGACCTACTTCTTACTGTAACCATGACCTACTCCTCTTGCTGTCAATTCGACCTCCTCACTGTAGGCAAGATCTGTTCCCTACCAAGCCTCACTCTTTAGCCACGACCTGTCGCAATCTCTGGCGACGACCAGCCCCAGGACCGCTGCTGCCAGGACCTGTTCACCATCTGGTCCCCAACTGCAACCACTGTAAGACCCACGTTGCCCCTCACTGTAGCGAAGATCTTCCTGGACCCAGACCTTTGTCTGTAGGCTTGATCTGCCTCCACCCTCCCACTGTAGACATGACCTCCGTCCGTCTATTCCCGAGGCAGCCACCTGTCACTCGTCCGTCTCTCTGTACCGTCAATATTACTATTGTTCCTGGAGAAAGTCTTGCGACAGTACGGCTATGGGGAGACGGTTAGCACGGTGAGGTTGGGGTGATGGGTGTGGTTGACGGGGTGTGGGTGTGGGGAGTATCTCATGGGGAGTGTGTGTGTGGGTGTATATAAGCAAGGTGGATGAGCTTAGCTGCGGTAGGTGGGTGAAGAGTGAGTGAAGAGTGTGAGTGATGAGTATGAGTGATGAGTGTGAGTGATGCGTGTGAGTGATGAGTATGAGTGATGAGTGTGAGTGAAGGGTGTAGGTGATGAGATGCGAGTATTAGGGATGAGGGTATCTCGTGGATGTCAGTGGGTTTCCCTGGGAGGTCTAGGAGGCCGGTGGAAGTGGTGGTGGTGGTGGTGGTGTGTGTGTGTGTGAGTTTAGTGCGCGCGCGCGTGCCTGCATGTTGGGTGGTGCAGGAGAGTGGAAAGATCGGAGTTCATAAGTGTTGCAGGTGACTGGGATAGACTGTTAGCAGGACTGACATGAGAGGCGCTAACTGTGATACAGTTGGCTCAGTCTACCATAACTGGAGCTTCCTCTGAAGACGTACAATTATCTTGTAATTGAAGCCGACAGGGAAGACCAGAGCTCTGCTTCTGAATAAACAACCACAAAACCAACATAGCACACCGTACTAACAATTTATATTTCTTTTTTCCCTATGACACATTCGTAGCACCTTATGGGTCATGCACCCCCTTCCCACACACCCCCCCCCCCCCCCGGTCCAGATTACGAATTTCGTATTTCAGTGGATGACTAATTGTGTAATTTGCATGATGATTAGAACAACATGTCCGTGTGCTTGCCAAAGATGACGTCATATATCATCCCTAACAAGCGAATCGCCCCATAAAAAAGGAGACTCAGTGTATCTTGGCTTTCTTGAACTAACTTGTATCTTCATCCGTCGGCTGGAGCCTTGTAACCTTTATCTCTTGGTTCATGTTTAATTCCTACGCAAGTGGAGTCGGGGCAACCCGCATGCAATCCTCTCTCGCTCTCAACATTGCTGACTTTTGTTCAAGAAATTCACTCAAAATTTCCTGAATATAGAAGTAATTATACTCAGCCACAGAAAGGGAAATATCGGCGATGCTTTCCGTACCTTTAACGAATCTTCCACGTTAGTCATCAACGAACCTTCCACGTTAGTCGTCAACGGATCTTCCACGTTAGTCATCAACGGATCTTCCACGTTAGTCATCAACGGATCTTCCACGTTAATCATCAACGGATCCTCCACGTTAGTCATCAACGGATCTTCCACGTTAATCATCAACGGATCCTCCACGTTAGTCATCAACGGATCTTCCACGTTAGTCATCAACGGATCTTCCCTGGCAACTGTAGCAGTAATGATAATCATCAAAACATGGAGCAGGTGAAGGTGTTCGCCAGGGAGATTACAGGTCCTTGTAAGATAATGAGAGCAACGATGGAACGAGACTGTGGCCAAATGATTTATTCCTCGTCTGACAGATCAGGGCAGGGCAGGGCAAGGCAGGGCAGGGGAGGGCAGGGCAGGGCAGGGGAGGGCAGGGCAGGGCAGGGGAGGGCAGGGCAGGGCAGGGCAGGGCAGGGCAGGGCAGGGCAGGGCAGGGGATGTTATCTTAAAGACCTTGTGAATCTCTACAACCACAGGCGTGGGTGGGTCGTTGGCTCCCACAACCACAAGGCGTGGATGGGTTGTTGGTTCCCACGACCACAAGGCGTGGATGGGTCGTTGGCTCCCACGACCACAAGGCGTGGATGGGTTGTTGGTTCCCACGACCACAAGGCGTGGGTGGGTCGTTGGTTCCCACGACCACAAGCCGTGGGTGGGTCGTTGGTTCCCACGACCACAAGGCGTGGATGGGTCGTTGGCTCCCACGACCGCAAGGCGTGGGTGGGTCGTGCCCTCTTGCGTCATCTGTCAGGTCTGTTATTCTCTCTAACTGAAAATCTTTTAGACCCGAGATCAGTGAACTTGGGACAGAGGTTCACCTTGACACACCTTCGCGACTCGTGCGTGTGAGTCAGGAACAGAGAGAGAGAGAGAGAGAGAGAGAGAGAGAGAGAGAGAGAAAGAGAGAGAGAGAGAGAGAGAGAGAGAGAGAGAGAGAGAGAGAGAGAGAGAGAGAGAGAGAGAGAGAGAGAGAGAGAGAGAGAAGAGAGAGAGAGAGAGAGAGAGAGAGAGAGAGAGAGAGAGAGAGAGAGAGAGAGAGAGAGAGAGAGATCACCAATGCTGGGATTTAAGACAAACTTGACATGTTATTGCTAGGCCCAACTCCGCGGGTGTAATGCATGCACGCGCGTGTAGTTCTCACGCACGGCCGAGTCTTCTCACGCACGCGCGTGTCCTCTCACGTGTTACACAAGAAGAAGTATAGAGCCATGGTCAGCAACTTCTGCATACAAGATCATCTTTACATAACCCCATCACCCTTGTACCCTGGGATTGCGTTGGCAAGCTCCCCCTCACCAGCATACTCCACTTAACTGCTGTGATATATGACGTATGACAAGGGAAAACATTCAACATGGCATTTGGTACATTGCGAGGATCGATCACACAGAGCTTGTGCCCCTCAGCGAATCAGGGAGCCCAGGTATGAGGATATATGGTACGTGAAGACAGTGAGAGAGGAATGGGAGAGTCTAGCGGGATATGTATGTGTGTGTGTGTGTGTGTGTGTGTGTGTGAGAGAGAGAGAGAGAGAGAGAGAGAGAGAGAGAGAGAGAGAGAGAGAGAGAGAGAGAGAGAGAGAGAGAGTAGTGTGTGTCTCTTACATTCGCTAAAACCAAGAGCTCACCCAACTGTGAGAAAAGGTTGACAGGCAATGACACCGTGTGACAGGCGTGACATGAGTGACACACGCTGGATGATAGGCAGTGACATAATGTGACAGGCATATCATGAGTATCATGAGCAGGATGACAGGCAAAGATATGAGTGATACGAACAGGATGATATGATGTGACAGTCATGAGTGACATGAGCAGGATGAGAGAGAGGTAGAGGCAAGGATGTGAGCGAGAAGAATGGAAAATGAGGCACACCTCATGATGCTGGAGAACATGACTCACAAACGGAAGACGGGAATGTGAATGAAAATGAGGAAGAGGAACTAATGATGCAAAAATGAGGAGGTGGATATGGAAGAGGTGAAGGACGAGGGGAAATAGCACAAGAAATAAACGGGATATATAGAGGAATCTAAACAGAGAGAAATTATGGAATAAAAGAAGAAAATAGAACAAATGAACAAAGGACAGAGAGAGCAAATACAAACAAAAGGTAGATGAAAATGAGTAAGAATATAAGACATGGGTAAGAACATGATATATGGACAAGAACATGAGGGCAAGAACATGACATATAGGTAAGAACATAATATGTGGGCAAGGCCATGAAATGTGTACACGATCATGAGTTTTGGGCAAGAACATGAGATGTTGCAGGAGTGACTGCATGCAAGCAGGAACAGAAACATGAGAACAAATCACGTCTTTAGATGTGAGGAAATAATCCAGAACATCAAGATATTTTAGATTATGTGAAGATTGTGTCAATAACAGGAATATGTAAGGATTGCGAAGGGTTAATACATAAGACTACTCATGACACAGAAGAGTCTGGATAAAGAACACAAGAGGCAATAAACAGAGAGATAAAATGTAGTGAAGAAAATGAAAAGATATACGAAAGTAATATGCAAAGATATGGGTCAGGTGGACGACAGATGAGACTGAGTTCCCAAGGTATGTTTAATGAGATAGTGAGACCAGAGGGCACTGACCACCAAGATGAAAAATGAAAGTGAAAAGAATTGTGCAAATATGTGAAGTACAGAACATCGTCATGTTCATCTTCGTCTTCACCATCACCGTGATAGTGACCGGGCTAATGCAAGAAGTGCTCTGCCTTTCACAACTAACTACTTTACGACAACTTTATTGCTGCCTTCCTATTGGTCAGATGTGATAATTGCCGTTACTTTCACCGGAAGTCTGATGGAATTATGAATGACCATTTCTAATAGAGTCATTGCCTGGAAATATTAAGGTGATGTAGACAAATATAGGTCAGTACATTATAACCAAATGATGATTAACATTTGTGGTCGGTAGGTAGAGCTACAACCACAAACCACAACCACGAGCAACAACACCTGAGCCAGAAGACCACCACAATCACAACCACAATCACAGCAACATTATTATCATCATAATCATAACTGTTGTTATCATTATCATAATTATCATTATCATCATAATTATCATCATCATCATAATTATCATTATCATCAATATTATCATCGTTATTATCATTAATAATACTAGTATTAATGCCACTACCACTACTACTACTACTACTATTATCATTATCAAACTAAGTAGTAGTAGTAGTAGTAGTAGTGGTAGTCAGCTGTTCTCCCTGGTAGTGTCAGCTGGGGTAGTACCATCAGTGGTGTGTATGTATTTGTATCATCATTCGTCAGAGCCACTGTGTCGTTAGGGTCGTCCACGTATATAGGTCTCCACACAGACCAGCCGTCGGCCGCCACCTGCCCCACGCCTTCGTCAGCCCCGTACACCACCTCCCCCACGCCTTCGTCAGCCCCGTACACCACCTCCCCCACGCCTTCGTCAGCCCCGTACACCACCTCCCCCACGCCTTCGTCAGCCCCGTACACCACCTCCCCCGCGCCTTCGTCAGCCCCGTACACCACCTCCCCCACGCCTTCGTCAGCCCCGTACACCACCTCCCCCACGCCTTCGTCAGCCCCGTACACCACCTGCCCCACGCCTTCGTCAGCTCCGGCCACCACCTGGCTGAGCCATACACCGGGAGGGGGGAGGGGGAGGAGGGGTAGAATAATTAACATAATTCCTAGGTAATGTGGTCAAGGCGGCCAGCACGGGGAGAGGAGAACGCCCACGGGGAGAAAGTAGAGACGGGAGGAACAGGCGGGAGGAACAGAGAGGAAGAACGGAGACAGGTGACAGTAGGTATGAGAAGGAATGGGAAAGATTATATCATCTATTCTCTATTTTTGTTAGCGAATATGATTTAACATGTTCTTTAAAAATAACTACCCCAGAAACTGAAGAATACACAACCACCCGTTACTTAAATATAAAAGAAATAAAGTATAACATTCATTGAATGTTCCTTCATCACAAGAAACCGATGATTGAATATGAAGGGCTGGGAAGGAGGAGGAATTTATGGACACTATAAACCACAGACACACGAAGGATTACTATCCAACCAGCATTGAAATCACCGCCGCCTCGACCTGGATTGTTACTTTAAATTCGTTGAAATCTCCAGCAATGTGAATTATTGCATCGTTTCCTTTGCGTTTTTTAACCATTTATCATTGGAACAAGATATTCATATGTATATATATATATATATATATATATATATATATATATATATATATATATATATATATATATATATATATATATATTCCTATGAGTCCACGGGGAAAATGAAACACTATAAGTGGGAACTTATCGTGTTTCATTTTCCCCGTGGACTCATAGGAATATCTTGATCACGCGCAAAATTGTGATCCTTTCCAATATATATATATATATATATATATATATATATATATATATATATATATATATATATATATATATATATATATATATATATATATATATATCCCTGGGGATAGGGGAGAAAGAATACTTCCCACGTATTCCCTGCGTGTCGCAGAAGACGACTAAAAGGGAAGGGAGCGGGGGACTGGAAATCTCCCCCTCTCGTTTTTTTTTTTTTGCCTCCAAAGAAGGAACAGAGAAGGGGGCCAGATGAAGATATTCCCTCAAAGGCCCAGTCCTCTGTTCTTAACGCTACCTCGCTAACGCGGGAAATGGCGAATAGTATGAAAGATATATATATATATATATATATATATATATATATATATATATATATATATATATATATATATATATATATATATATATATAAGAGACAGGTGACGGTTTTTTTCGAGATGATAAACAAAACAACAAGCACACAGTACCATAGCGTGTGTGCTGGCTGCCGGACAGAGAAACATATGGTCAACAACCGGATAGTTTGGGTAAGACGTCGCTTGGCCAGCTTGCTCTGAGCGACGCAGTGATAGCGGGAGATAAATATGATAAACGCAGGTTGGCTGAAATCAGGGTGAAGTTACTCTACAATGTTGGAAAGATAAGATTTTCTTGGGAACTTCACCTGTCATGTACGGGGTACCTTCAAAGTCTTAACGACACGCCTATCCTTGTCGTGGCTAGTCCACGACTGTACAGATTCTAGAGGGGGAGTTACTCTCTAGCAGAGGGGCAGAGGGGGAGTTACTCTCTAGCAGAGGGGCAGAGGGGGAGTTACTCTCTAGCAGAGGGGCAGAGGGGGAGTTACTCTCTAGCAGAGGGGCAGAGGGGGAGTTACTCTCTAGCAGAGGGGCAGAGGGGGAGTTACTCTCTAGCAGAGGGGGAGTTACTCTTTAGCAGAGGGGGAGTTACTCTCTAGCAGTGGGGCAGAGGGGGAGTTACTCTCTAGCAGAGGGGCAGAGGGGGAGTTACTCTCTAGCAGAGGGGCAGAGGGGGAGTTACTCTCTAGCAGAGGGGCAGAGGGGGTGTTACTCTCTCACGGTAACGTACACAGGGAGATGAGGGAGGAGGAGTGACATGGTAGGGAGAGAGGGAGAGGAAGGCAAAGGACAGGATCCTACCATTCTTTCTTCCTTGATATATCCTTCAACATAAGGAATTCAGGTTCTTCCGTTTTTTGCCGTTGTGAGGAGAACAGATGACGTGAACAAGGTGCTTTCAGGAGAAGTAATGGTAAAAGATGATCATAACAGCTGAACAGGTTAGTCCCCCACAGCCCTCGAGCCGCAAGCTGGGCAAACCCTTCCTTAACACGACTCTCCGCAGCCCAGATCTCTCCTCACTCCTACATACGTCATGTAAACCACACGCTAACAGAGACCAGCACCAGTTGTACATTTGCCCAGGTCAGTCCTAAACATACCTGGAAAGGCAAACTCTAATCTCTTACTATCACAAGTCAAACCTCGGTACACCTGAAATAGGAACCTACCCAGGAAGTATATACATGATATATCAACAAGCCACAGTAGTTTTTCCCGCGGACCCGAACTGGAATGTTGAGGGTAAAAGACCTGTGTAATGACGTGACGATCAATGATGTTTGAACTCACTGAAACAATATATTATAGAAATAGATAGGAGAGGTCAAGGTGGTCCAATGGGATTCACCGAATCTCTAGCAACAACAGTTTACAAAAAATGTAATTATATATCTTACCTGTTTGCTTGTAGTTGTCTTGCCACGGAGGAAGAGGACACACTTTTCTATGTTTCACTTCTTTGTAAGTCTCTCTTTGTCACTGTTTTATGATGTCTCTGTGATGTTTACTCTCGACCCTGCTGGGAGAGAACACTTATGAGACACAGGCGCACCTCTGACCTGTCCATGTCAGGCTCTGAAGCCAACAAACTCGAGCACCACGATAGTAGTACTGTGGACAGCGACAGACAGGCGACTGGGCACTGTTCGTATGGTATTAGATGGTGTGTGTGTGTGTGTGTGTGTGTGTGTGTGTGTGTGTGTGTGTGTGTGTGTTTTACACGAAACTACTTCAGGCATCTCCGCACGTCGCACACAAACGCTATTCGAGAGGCTCTGTTGATGGTATTAAAGATTTCCATTTAGAAAACGCATGAAAAAACAGAGGATATTACTGTTTACTAACGATCAGTCGGCTGTCAGGTGGGCAAATGGCCATCCGGTGGACGTGCAGGTGTTGAGCCACATCATCAACATTTGGTCTTCATTATTTGACTTTATCCCCCACACTGCTAGCCTTCCCTTGCCCACCCCCACACTGCTAGCCATCCCTTGCCCACCCATCTCACGAATCCATACTTTGATGAACACATAACATGGCTGAGTCAATAAGAACAGATAACAGCCATGAAAAACGAAAAAGAACAAGAACACAAATTGATACACATCCTCGGGCGGGTGTGAGGTGCATGCGTGATTTAGAAATGTAAACAATGAGAGAGTTAGCGTTTGAAATGACAGTGTTTACGTTGGTCTGACCGTGTGATGGCATAAGGAAAATTGTGTGGTGTATGTTTTTAACTTTAAGATATTCATTGTCACAAGAACATCAATTATGTAAAACTTATTGTTTTACACACACACACAGACACACACATATCATATATATATATATATATATATATATATATATATATATATATATATATATATATATATATATATAGCATGTGTTCGTGTTGGGACAATGTGAACTGTGGTGCGGGCAGTATAGGGTTGAGGGAGGTGGAGTGACCTTGGCAGTGTTGGACCATACCTTACCAGGCTCCGCTCCCCAGCAACTGCACCCTGGCTATGGATACTGTGGCACAACATAGTGAGGTGCAGTGTACCTGCTGTGATGGGTATACTACCTTACACTATATCTGACCATTCTGTTACATATGTAACATGTGTCTCATGCCAGGGTTAAGATTATTAAAGTTCTAGGAATTATCAGTCTTGTGTGTGTGTGTGTGTGTGTGTGTGTGTGTGTGTGTGTGTGTGTGTTGCTTGTACCGGACATCACCCTCGGCCGGTGGTGGGATGTGGTCCAGAGTGAAGCAGTGTGGGCGGTGGTCACGACGGCCGCGGTAGTGTGTGTGTGTGTGTGTGTGTGTGTGTGTGTGTGTGTGTGTGGTAGCGGTGCCACACAAACGCACGGACGACAACCCTAGGCTGCTTGCTGGTATCCGTCAGGGTGTAGCGCAACACCCTGGGGGAGCAAGACCCTACCCGGAGTGTATACGATACACCTCTATCACCGTCACAACATGTGTGACACACTTGCGTTACTGTGTCGTATATAGACGTTACGTTCGGAAGCAACACTGATCCGGTGAACACGAGTACAGCGGGCGGTCGGAGGAGCAGCTACTGGAGCAGCAGCAGCGGTGGGCGAAGTGTGATAGCGACTGAGGTGTGAGTCGGTGCAGCCAGGCAGGTGGCACTGAGGCTGGTATCGCACCTTCACAAGTCCACAAGTGGTGACGGGGGAACACTGGAGAGCCACACACGTTCACTCCACAGGGCCGGGAACCCAAGTGCCTTACTGACACACTGGCTCTCGCCACGCATCCTCCCTAGCTCGGCCAGCCCCGCCTCCTCCCGCCAATCTATCCCTCCCCCGGCGTTTACTCCATCACTCTCGCTTCACCCTTCTCTCCACGCTCTCACGCGACTTTGTGAGTATTATTAGTCGTCCTCTAGGTCACGTGCACGTGGTGTGGGCCAGACCCGTCTTGTTGCAGAACCAATATGGCTTTCACTCCTCACTCTACCACCGTCTCTTTATTTATCATGACGCTTTACCTTACCAGTTTCAGTAGAAGTTTTTTCTCATCAAAATTAACATTTTCCCGCATGATAGTAATACATATGGCAATATTATTCTACATAAAGAGAAGAAACAAAAGAATGCGAGAATGTATATTAAGTTAGTACAATCATCATGTTGTGTTGTGATTACAAGACACAGGTGGACACCGTACTCCATGTGTTGTGTTGTGATTACAAGACACAGGTGGACACCATACTACATACTGTAGTACTGGTGTATACTGTACCTCATGTGTTGTGTTGTGATTACAGAGTACAGGTGGAGATGCCACTCCCCACAGATGTCATACGCTCGTCTGTGACAGAAAAGAAGGTAAATAACAACAGACCCGTTGGTCATCTCCATATAAATGGAGAGACACTAGAAAATGCCACTGATTTTTCATCTTGCTACAAACATTTGTGTCAAAGTGCATTAACATAGTCCCCTGAAGACAAACGGAGAACTCTCTACTCAAGAATGATTCTCTCACTTAGCTTACGTCTACTGAACAATCTCTCTCTTCCTGACGCGCAACAGGTTATACTGAGAAGATCATGCACTTATTTTTGGTCAATCTATATCAGTGTTATGTATCCAGACTAAGCATTTCCAGACTTCACTGCCTTATCGACCTTCCAAAGCAAGAGTAACAACAGGTGTTATAAGATTATTGTATTTGTTGGTTGTTGATTTATGTCCATAGTGTAGGGATGGAATCCCACAGGGCTACAGTGCAGCTCTTCCTCCACTGGTCTTGGGACGATCCCACCTTGGGGATCCTCTTGGCTCCCCTCTGTGGCTATGTAGCCTTTGGTTGATCACTTTGTGGGTATGTAGTCGACCTAATTCACGTATGAAATAAAGGCTGATTTTTCTATCGTGTCTGAGTCTCCATGAAGGATCGGATCCTTTATACGTCTCCGATTCATTCCAGACAATAAGGTTTCAGTAGAGTTGGATTATCATCCCGGGAAGAATAGGCTTGAACACCAGTGCAGTTCCCCTTTCACCAATGCTCAGTTCTAGTTTTTCTGCCTGATATTTCTGTTTAGGCGTGATACAAAAAACAGCTGAAAGCTTCACCACACTCTGAGATCTGTGTATAACGCCAGATGAACACAGTAGACGACCTCACCTTCATTATGCGTCTTACCTCACCAGGTGCAAGGATGTGTTTTTCATTTGTCATCTGACATAATAGTGAGACGTAAGGACTAATACCATCCATCTGTCTCAACACTGGCCTCCCTATACCCTCATTCCTTCATAATCCTCACAGTGTTCCATCTTGGAATTGATATATATATATATATATATATATATATATATATATATATATATATATATATATATATATATATATATATATATATAAAATATTTATTTTATTATACTTTGTCGCTGTCTCCTTCGTTAGCGAGGTAGCGCAAGGAAACAGACGAAAGAATGGCCCAACCCACCCACATACACATGCATATACATACATGTCCACACATGCACATATAAATACCTATACATTTCAGCGTATACATATATATACATACACAGACATGTACACATGTACATAATTCATACTTGCTGCACATGCTTGCCCAGATTTGAATCCTGGCCATGGCATTCAGTCCACAGCCAACACATGTGTTCATCACCCCCTCAGGCGGTTCTATAAGTGGGTACCTGGCTCAGGCTGGGGTTCGTATATGTCTGTGTGTATACATATAACAGTAGAGACATGGTACATATAACAGAGTTAAGGGACGGGGCAACACGAGTGCATTATTCTCTCCCCGCAACACACAAATGGTAATCACACACAAACAAGTGTAGCTATCACTCTCCATACAGTGGGAACAGGTAATGACACACACACACACACACACACACACACACACACACCACATCAGAAATGTTTGAGACAACTGCCAAAGAAGGAGCGAAGTCCTTAATGTAATCATCTTGGACGTGAGAGATGTAAGGGTAGCCATCATAATAATGCATGAATGTCTAAGAAGCCGAGACGAACTGAGATAGAACTGGTCTTTGTCAGAAGAAAGTCCAGAACCAGAGGTCACAGCCGGATGTTGAGCAAGAGAAGTGTACGAAGGGGCGTGAGGAAGTGTACAGAGGGACGTGAGGAAGTGTACGGAGGGGCGTGAGGAAGTGTACGGAGGGACGTGAGGAAGTGTACGAAGGGGCGTGAGGAAGTGTACGGAGGGGCGTGAGGAAGTGTACGGAGGGACGTGAGGAAGTGTACGGAGGGACGTGAGGAAGTGTACGGAGGGACGTGAGGAAGTGTACGGAGGGATGTGAGGAAGTGTACGGAGGGGCGTGAGGAAGTGTACGGAGGGACGTGAGGAAGTGTACGGAGGGACGTGAGGAAGTGTACGGAGGGACGTGAGGAAGTGTACGGAGGGACGTGAGGAAGTGTACGGAGGGGCGTGAGGAAGTGTACGGAGGGACGTGAGGAAGTGTACGGAGGGGCGTGAGGAAGTGTACGGAGGGGCGTGAGGAAGTGTACGGAGGGACGTGAGGAAGTGTACGGAGGGGCGTGAGGAAGTGTACGGAGGGGCGTGAGGAAGTGTACGGAGGGACGTGAGGAAGTGTACGGAGGGACGTGAGGAAGTGTACGGAGGGACGTGAGGAAGTGTACGGAGGGACGTGAGGAAGTGTACGGAGGGACGTGAGGAAGTGTACGGAGGGGCGTGAGGAAGTGTACGGAGGGACGTGAGGTAGTGTTCTCAGGGCTATAAGGAAACATTTCCTCAGCAACAGAGCGGTAGAGCCGTAGAACAGTTTACTGCAGTGTAAATAGGCAGATTCCTTCAGACATCTGTTGTGGTCTTACATCTACGGTCGTCTGCTTGAACATGGCTGGAGTATGTGGGGACGCGGGCGTAGTCCTGTTCTAGTGATGACTTCCTGTTGACAGAACGATGATTCCTTCAACAGATGTGTCTTTCTGTTGACATGGATATCTGTTTATATACAGTTATCTTTCCTAGGTCGGGATCTTATCCCACAGACAGTTATATGTCCCAGTACCCTGGGACAATCTCATTGTACAGTGACGCCTCTGTGTAGAGAAAAAATAATTCTTTATAAAGAAACAAATATGGTTGTGGACAGGGAAGATTTTCTCTGTTCAGGATATTCTTATTCATTGGTAGATATTCTGTAAACAACAGCGCTTTACTCGGAGAATGAAGCGCCTCCAGTGTGTAGGAATACTGGGGCACATCCCCGGGCATGTGTGGAAAGTCTTGAGGCTAGAGACGTCTTCTTGGCTACACAGACGTCTACCTGTCTACAGTGATTCATCCTTCCGGACACCGGGGGCATCTTGATAGGACGAAGACATCTTCCTTGGAATATAGACCCCTTCTTTCCTATGACAGATCTTTCAGTAGATATGAACGTCTTCCTGTGAGCCTCTGAACATGTTTACATTTTCCCACACCTGTCGGGCACACGGAGGTGTAACTCTTTCCGGGGAACTTTTAGCTGTCAGATAAACATTGTAGAAAACAGTTTTAACACAAACCACAGACAGAAATGAAAGTGTAACTACAGTTGATTACAGGAAGACAAGTTATCGCTTTAGAAAAAAAAAATCCAAATGGTATCATTTATTTGCCACAGCAATTTCAGTAATGGGGACGAATCGACAAATCACAAATATAGTTCCATGGTTATAATTCATAACAACACCACAGTGACGGAGCTGATAAAGTACTCGCTCATTTCGCTGAAGAACTTGAATTAAACTTCTGTAATATTGATACTCCTTGAGATCACTGTCTCAGTCGTAGAGGTAAATGAATATCGTGATATTTACTGTATTAAGTTTGGATGAATATTTGACTGAAACTGTGAGACAGAGTTGGTGCACGTCGCTACAGATCGAGGTGCTGGCAGTATGCACGCCCGACACAGTAACGAGAACATACGAACGTTCTAAACATAGGTAATCAAAGGAAAATGAACATGAAAAGTGGGAAAAAAAGACCTGCAGCTGTGAAAGAAACTTGATACCTAATACGTAGAAATAACAATTGAAGTGTTAGTGTTATTACCTCTTATTGAAGCGGAGTAATGGATGTCTTTATGATGTATATCACAGAACCGGGCCATGATGGTGGAAGGCCCTCCCCACTAGGGCCATGATGGTGGAGAGGTCTTCACCAGGGCCATGTTGGTGGACAGGTCCTCACCAGGGCCATGAGGGTGGAATGCCCTCCCCATCAGAGACGAAAGCTGAGATCACTATCACATACGTCCAGTTTGCTGGACTCAGCCAACTGAGAAAGTTGATTGCATCCAACGTGAAGTGTCTGGAGAGAGGATCGTGCTTTCAATTGTGATTTAATCCAACGGGGATACTTTCAATCCAGCGACCTGCTGGAGGTGTCGTGTTTACCAGTAGGGGACGATTGGATTACTGCTGACTTGGTGATCTGATCAACCTTGGCACAGATCATGTCGTTGGTGAGTTGAGTATTCAGATAATCACATGCTACACGTAACACTTCTACACCTCCATCGGTCCTTTGATGAACCAAGTGCAACACGTTTCTGGGTGACTGTGATGGATGATGTGTGTTATGAGCTACTGGGAGAACCTGGATCTGATATACACGTAAGTGGAGGTAGGTAGACGTTCAAGACAAATCTTTATCGATACCTTTCTTACTTGCATTAGTCCATTACCTTAGCCAACGTTAAGTCGTCGATTGCACTCTGCATTCTTGAGTTTATTATCCTTTCTCTCCTCACTCCCATACTCGTTCTTTTTCTCGTACTGAACAAATTTCCTCTCTTGACTTGGACCTGTGCAATACCTGAGAATGGTGAAACAGTAATCTAGATGCAATAGTATAAAAAAGTAATTCCTACCTACGTCTATATCTTAATCTAACTCGTTTCCGCTGACAAATTTCAAAATTATGCAATATAATCCTGGAATAACGTAAACATGATGGTATAACCATATCAAACCCCACGTGATGAACGTCATCATATCTGCTTCTTTAAAACTCTGGGTCTTATACCCGCGCTACACGATCCCTCACCAGAACAGCTGTGCTATAGACGTAGGGAACTCATCCTCCCTTAGAGAGAATACTGAGGATAGTGTCCTCTCTTTTAGCCAGAGTGGAATCAAGGGACTTTATCAACCCTCGTTTCTTCATCATCATACGTTTAAAACAGTAAATATTCACATTTATTTATTCTTGATATATTTCTTGGGATAGTGAATTATCAATTTCATAATATTTCTCTTTATGGAGGAACACGGAGAGAATAAAAGAGATGAAGTAACTGTTAACACGAACATCAGAGTCATAACCCCAGCAGGCAGGGCAAGAGCGAGGTCCCTGGCGTACGCCCCGGAGCTGGGACTGGTGTAAGATTGTGGTGGGCACCTCACATGGCTGGTGTGGTGGCCACTGTGGCTGGGATCCATGCATGAGAGGAAGACAATGACTGGTGAGTAGCAGTGGCTGCTGAGGTTGCCCCGGGAGTGAGCGAAGTTATTCAAATCGATTTCTTGGATGATCTTTGATGAGTAGCTGGCTCTCTACAGATGAGATCAGAGGTAATCATCTCCTCGCATGTCGTAGGGAAATTATAGGACTCAAAGGAAGGGGATGGGGAAGTTACTGGGTCACACGGGGATGGGGTGATGAGGTGAGGACTCTGTGGGGTGATGCTGAGGAGGAGGAGGATGCTATATCTGATGTGCTGGAGATGATGCGAGAGACTATCTCGAGAGATGCTGCAAGACACCACTGCCAGTGTTGTGAGAGATGCTGGATGTTGTAAGTGTTGCAAGAGATGTTATGAAAGACACACCTCAAGAGAAGTAGCAGGGGGAATCCATGGTAGATTTTGCAAGAAATCTTATAATTGATTATGTGAGAGACGAAGAAGGAAATTCTGCAAGAGACATGTAAGAGATGTGTGAGATTTTCGAGAGATGTGAGAGGCATGTGGGAGGAGAGGGCGAGAGATGTTATAAGAGAAGCTACATTACATCATTTGAGATTTATGATTTGATAACATTTTACTGGAGACAAGTGGGGATCTTCCATGACAAAGGCTACGACAGATGTAGCAAGAGATGTCGAAAACGTAGGAAAAAAACCCCGACTCCCATAGTGATGTTGGTCTGGTGTTACGAGTGTGATGATAACAACATCACTGCACTGACTACATCTTGCCAGTGACATTATACGAGGGGTACGTACAGTACGTGTGCCGAAATGGGTGGATGTGAGGAACCTCGCAATCACTGCCACTAGACGATCACTGCCACTGAGCCATCACTGCCACTGAGCCATCACTGCCACTGAGCCATCACTGCCACTGAGCCATCACTGCCACTGAGCCATCACTACCACTGAGCCATCACTGCCACTTGGACAAACTGTGAGAAAATCCTCTGAGGTATATGGCCACAGAGACACAGGTCACATCCCAGCTAGTGTCGTGAGGACGGAGGCTATGGAGTGCAGTGTGAGGGATGAGATCATGACAACGCTGGGGAGAAATCTCGTTGCTGGAGGTGAGGTGATGGAGTGCCACCAGGGCAGGAGAGGGAGGCACGGGTGGGTGGGGGCAACATGTTGGCTCTCTGCCCAGCTCACGCTAATGTGGCACAAGGCAGATAACGACGGATAATTTTTTCATACCGATAAGTTATCAATTATCAATGATAAAGTGTAGTTACTTGTGTCTGTAGGGTATTCCCTGCTTACTTACATTACAGTCTGTGTCGTATGTAACGTGAGGAATGAAGAAACTGCCTCTACTGAAAGCAGTTTCAAACTTTGCCTTACTGCCTCTATTCATCTTCGTCTGACATACGTAATAACATCTGGAACTGATTTCTTTTCACCCTCAAACATCAAGAGAAAAGAATTATCTCGTCAAAGTTAAAGAAAAATATAAAAAAAGATTGTATATTAAGTTGTAATACAACTGTTGTATCCAGAAAATATTCAATTACGTATTCTGCTTATCACACGAAGTACATCATGGATACATGTATGTATATAGTCGTGTGTGTGTGTGTGTGTGTGTGTGTGTGTGTGTGTGTGTATCATCCGTCTCTCGTAACTCAAATGGTCAAAAATACATAAACAAGCGGTGCCAACCTCTCTCTCTCTCTCTCTCTCTCTCTCTCTCTCTCTCTCTCTCTCTCTCTCTCTCTCTCTCTCTCTCTCTCGTCCCTGGCACCCAGTGCACGGCCACAAGCGCCACTTTGGCCCTTGTATTAACCAGGCTAAATTAACACCAAATTACTGCACACCAAAATGGTAATAAGACACACCTGAGACAAAAACTAATCAGTTACAAGAAACCTAACCACCAGAGGAGGTGGCTGTAAGCTGGCACGCATACCTCGCCCGCTCCCGGGGCAGGGCTCAGCACCTGACCAAGTAGGCTACGTTGCCTCACAACCAGCCCAGCTGAGGGAGGGAGGGAGAGAGAGAGAGAGAGAGAGAGAGAGAGAGAGAGAGAGAGAGAGAGAGAGAGAGAGAGAGAGAGAGACTATGTAAGCCATCAATGTCCTCCTACTCTCCACAGACCAGAGCAGTATAGCTAGTTAAAGGGATGTTGCAGCAGACCTGAGCTGTTCTATGTACTCATCCTGTACAGCTGAGTGAGTTTCTATGTACTCATCCTGTACAGCTGAGTGAGTTTCTATGTAATCATCCTGTATAGCTGAGTGGGTTTCTATTTCATGAGATCAAGTTATGAATCGCGAGCCACAACGTTATGTTAGCCTCTATGTCCTGGGTTAGATTGATAAATGTTAACTAGAAATTCGCTCATATTTCTGAAAAACTCATCTGCATTTCATCACTTACTTTCGCTACTACGTCATCTGGTAATGGCGATCAGTCATTGCAACAAGTTCTGGCAGCTGAGAAAAAAATATGTAGAAGAAAAAGAAAATTTGATTTGTGTATTGTGTCGGAGATGGCTGGGTGACCACTAGGTTGTGTTAGAGATGGCTGGGTGACCACTAAGTTGTGTTAGAGATGGCTGGGTGACCACTAAGTTGTGTTAGAGATGGCTGGGTGACCACTAAGTTGTGTTAGAGATGGCTGGGCGACCACTAAGTTGTGTTAGAGATGGCTGGGTGACCACTAGGTTGTGTTAGAGATGGCTGGGTGACCACTAGGTTGGGTTAGAGATGGCTGGGTGACCACTAGGTTGTGTTAGAGATGGCTGGGTGACCACTAAGTTGTGTTAGAGATGGCTGGGTGACCACTAGGTTGTGTTAGAGATGGCTGGGTGACCACTAGGTTGTGTTACAGATGGCGAGGGTTATTGACCACCAAGTTGTGAAGGAGGTTCCTGGACGACCACCAGCTGGATGACCACCAACTGGACGACCACCAGCTGGACGAACACCAGCTTAAATCTCAGTCGCGCATGAGGACGAAGTAAACGTGATGCTATGATTTCGTTATAGAAATCATCACTGACGTGTACTGTTTGGTCGTGGGAACTGGAGAGGCTAAATACTACTTAACTCTGTTGCTATGAACAGGTGGCTGTCAACAGACGTCTGTGCCGAGAGGTGTCTTAAGATGTGATTGGCTGAGTCCCTAGTGATTCTCCATAGTTTGTGGTGAAAGTGTTGGGCATCTGAGAACACAGATTAGGTTGTACAGTCTGGTCATCTTTTTACATGCATTTCCCATGTCTGGATCTGTTCCTCATGACCTAATCATTTTACTCATGCCAGCTGTAGATTAATGAGGTATGTATTAATCTTAAATACAGAAAAATCATTTATCCTTTCCCATCTCCTGGGAAAATGGAGGATTCGTAGTGTGTAATGAGCACCAGTTGGTATAATCACTATGAATGAGGACTTAATGACATACGTTGAGACTCGAGAGCTGAGATAAGACACATGCAATCCTTGGCGACTCCTACACTGCCTCCCTTACGGTTTCCAGGACTGAGATGGCCGTGTGTCTGCCCTTTTTAGGTTCTCTCCACACGAAGCTGCGTGTGTCTGATCTCTTCTTCGACAACGAACTGCCTGGAAAGGACTGGACGGTCAGTGGCTTTATGTTATTCTTTTTTTACTCTTTGAATTTCGTGCGTCATATGTTACCATCACCACCAAACTGCCTCCCTCATCACCTGATGCCAGTGGGGGTCATGCGGGGTCAAGTGGTGTCCACCAGCGACCAGAAATGGCCATCACCTCTACTGGAGTCTGCGGCGAACAACGCTAACTGTGGAAAGCTTATTGAGCTGGTGTTCCGGCGAGATATTGCTGATAGAACGCTAACTGTTGACTACAAGATACTGCTTATGAAGTTTATGTGCATACAGAGAGAGAGAGAGAGAGAGAGAGAGAGAGAGAGAGAGAGAGAGAGAGAGAGAGAGAGAGAGAGAGAGAGAGAGAGAGAGAGAGAGCAGTCATATGTTAACTTCCTACTTTAAGAACAGGAATGAACATATTCGGATGTGAAAATTCCGAAACATTTCGCTGTGGTGAATCTTTGGGTCAGAGATTGTCAGCTGGACAACTTAAGACGATATGCTAAGAACTGTGAGGTTTGGTCAGTGACGTATACAGCCAGTGATACCGACTCTCTCTCTCTCTCTGTCTCTCTCTCTCTCTGATTACCGTCTTTTGTCAATACTTTTTTATAACGTTAAAATCAATGTTTCTCTACATGTAACGCTCATATATCTAAGATTAAGTTACAAGAACTCTACATTCTCTAAAAGAGAGGGAAATAAACTTAGAACAAATTACCTTCTTTGAAACAGACGGTTCACAACAGCATGATGTACTGCAAAGCTCCATCTCTGGCCCTACAGATGCCTCCTTGTCTTATCATCTGGCCTGGATCCGGCAAGAGCCTTGGCTGGAGATGGTGGGAGACTGGGTCTATATGGGAAGTAAACATCCAAGTGTTCTTCAGTTGCATTGTGTTGTCTTGGTGGAAAGACCTGTTGGGAAATTGTGATTATTTAAACCAAGTTTGCTTTTCTTAACAAGATCTAGAACATAATTTAGATCATAATATCATTATGATTAGATTTTGTACACTAATAAAACCACAGACACAAAGACCTAATTTTGTAGCTATCATTAGTCCTGTTTCGACAAGACTGAAAAAAGGAATGAATGAATGAGGACAAAGAACCAATTATTCACTAAATAAGTCTTGTTATCTTTCTCCTTCCTGTTCTCCTCCTTATTCCTCTTCTTCTACCGTCTTCCTTACCTCTTCTGCTTTCCGTTAACATGTTAGTGTACTCAGGTCTCATTTCACCTGCCGTGTGGCAGCAAAGTTATCACACAAACTCTGCGGATTTAACACATCCGACAATATACCTTCGCTTTGATAAGTTTCTTTATTCAGTATTAAGGACTTTTCCTCTGTGTGTGTGTGTGTGTGTGTGTGTGTGTGTGTGTGTGTGTGTGTGTGTGTGTGTGTGTGTGTTCTCCAAGGCTTTACTCTGTCTTCTGCACTAGGAGAAGCAATAGGTCTCCAGGATCAGAAATATAGGAACCTCCTCCTCATCTGTACTGAAGTGTAAGATCTTCCACACAACCTTGACGTATGACGTCCCTGTGTTGACGATATGGGTTACATTACTGTTATTATCATCACTGTACACTAAGGCTCATGAGGTGAAGCTTTGACGATAACATACAATTGCATGTCATATATTTGTGCCATTTGTATATAGAAATTTCAAATTGCTAAGGTAATGATTATATTTCCATTTCAATATATATATATATATATATATATATATATATATATATATATATATATATATATATATATATATACGTATATAGTTTCTCATTGGATGATGATGATGAGTCTGTCCAGAAGTTGATTTAATTATCGTGTTATTAAAAACCGAATCATAATCAGCCTCCAGCCCGCTGGATATCTATGTTTATAATTTTCTCATACAGGGACTAATGTTTATGAGATCGAAATTTGCGGGTTAATTACTCATGATAATATGATACGTGAGTAATGTTTGTGACCTTTTGTTTAGTGGTTTGAACTCAAATGAACATCAGACGTGGGTAATTGTTGCCTGTGCTTTTGTTAGCTGGGTCGAGAGCTGCCTATGCTTTGGTTAGCTGGGTCCAGAGCTGCCTGTGCTTTTGTTAGCTAGGTCTAGAGCTGCCTGTGCTTTTGTTAACTGGGGCTACTGCTACCCGTGCTTTTGTGAGTTGAGACCAGAGTTGCCTCTTCTTTTGTTTCTTTTAACTGGCAGATCTGCGTCTGCTTTTGTTAGTTGGCCAGAACTGTTTACACTTTCGTAAGCTGGTCAGTCCTTGCCACTGATTTTGCTAACATGGTCTATGGCTATTCATAGTTGCCCAATCTTGCACTTGCTGTTGCTGAAAGGTTAAGAAATTCGTATAACTTTTGCTAATCAGGGTGATGGGTGCCCACGCTTAAGTTAACACAGGGGTCTTGGCCACCAAGTGTAGCCTGGTTCGTGGCTGCCCGGGACTGGTTTAACCAGATCGTGGCTCTTCAGGCATCCGGCAGGAGGGTTCGAGGCAGCTCACTGTGTAAGACGCTAACTCATCTGACCCGTAGCTTCTTCAGCGGTGCCTCAGTGTCGTTCTTGAAAGGCAAGCCTGGTCGTCTTAGAAAACACTGAAGAACCCCTGCAGTATGGCCACACTGCTGGCGGACCCCTGCAGTATGGCCAGGCTGCTGGTGGACCCCTGCAGTATGGCCACACTGCTGGCGGACCCCTGCAGTATGGCCAGGCTGTTGGTGGACCCCTGCAGTATGGCCACACTGCTGGCGGACCCCTGCAGTATGGCCAGGCTGCTGGCGGACCCCTGCAGTATGGCCAGGCTGCTGGCGGACCCCTGCAGTATGGCCAGGCTGCTGGCGGACCCCTACAGTATGGCCAGGCTCCTGGCGGACCCCTGCAGTATGGCCAGGCTGCTAGCGGACCCCTGCAGTATGGCCACACTGCTGGCGGACCCCTGCAGTATGGCCAAGCTGCTGGCGGACCCCTGCAGTATGGCCAGGCTGCTGGAGGACCCCTGCAGTATGGCCACACTGCTGGCGGACCCCTGCAGTATGGCCAGGCTGCTGGAGGACCCCTGCAGTATGGCCAGGCTGCTGGCGGACCCCTGCAGTATGGCCAGGCTGCTGGCGGACCCCTGCAGTATGGCCAGGCTGCTGGCGGACCCCTGCAGTATGGCCAAGCTGCTGGCGGACCCCTGCAGTATGGCCAGGCTGCTGGCGGACCCCTGCAGTATGGCCAGGCTGCTGGCGGACCCCTGCAGTATGGCCAGGCTGCTGGCGGACCCCTGCAGTATGGCCAGGCTGCTGGCGGACCCCTGCAGTATGGCCAAGCTGATGCTGTCGCAACTCCGATGTTTGCCGTGGTTGTTAGAAGGTAGTACGTAATTCATAACCATTATATATTGCTTCACCGCTCCTCGCTCCTCCTTGAGTTCCATTCTTGGTTTATAACTTCTCTGTGTCACACACCCGCTCTCTCTCTCTCTCTCTCTCTCTCTCTCTCTCTCTCTCTCTCTCTCTCTCTCTCTCTCTCTCTCTCTCTTGTCTACGTTAAGTTCGATGCATTACCTGCCACTTCGTGTATCCCCGGTAATGGCTTCCGTATCCGGGAGGAAACTCCCGATTATTACCCCTGCATTACCGGGTCCTACAGTTGCCGTTTCTCCCGTTTGAAACCATCTTCGTGATGGCAAGGTAACTGCATCGTAATGCCGGTAATAACAATACCCGGATCACGTATATGCATCTTAGTCCACCATTGACAACCAGCCCCCTCCCTACCTTACATGAGAGAGAAGTGCAGGGAAACTGTGGATTGCTCCCCGTCTCAGCCAAATTCTGGGGTTTGGGTTAACTGTCGATGTGTATCACAAGAGAGGGAGGGAGGTACTATAGAGCTGGTGTAATACGGGCTTTCATAACCCAGGGATGTAGTCATCAGACTGCCTTGGGTCGTCATTACCTCCACGGAGACGTTTTCGGAGCGCTGGACCGTGAGAATGATAGTCGAGGGAAATAACGAAGCGATGAATTATACTACTTTCTTGTGTCTACGATATCAAAGTTGTAAACTTTTTTTAAAGTCTTAATCTTTATGTATATATATTTTGTTTATCAACTTTGTATAGTTTTATTATTATCACTGATCTAATCAGTATGACTGGGAAGGTGACACATTGAATATCCAAAGTTAAATCAGGAATTCTGGACTTATTTACAATAACACAACGTCTGGTCCACGTGTTGACCACCATCAGGTGAGCTGGAGTAAGCCTGAAAACACATCGTGAAGGATTAACACTCTCGACTCTACATCTTGAAAACTTGAAGTGGAAAATGCATAGTTCAACCGGAAATGAAAGGATGACCGATTAGCTTTAGCGTAACCCAGCTGCCCAGTCTGGATTCGAACCTGGGCCTGTAGAATTCATGTAAGATTAGATTTAACTTAAATCGATAATTGTACTGTGCAGGAAGGAAGTTCTACAACCGTGGGGCTCCATCTCTTGAACTTTCCTTGCTATCATATAACTTTTGAAACATGTCAGTGTCGTCCATATTTTCTATCTCGTACCTCAGTGTATTCCAGTCATACAACACTCGTATAAGAACACAGGCACACATACTTACTCACAAGTCTCGCATAATTTCATCTCATGTCTTTAGGTTATTTAGTATCTTTCCGTCAACTGTTCACTGTCGACATTATGAAACAAGTGCAAATATTTTAAGATTATGATCACCCCTCACTTTTCTCTCTTCCCTAATGGACAAATCTAAGGTCTCCAGTGTTTCCTTGAAGTTCATCTCTCTTAGTTCTGGTGCCATCCTTGTTGTCCTCCTCTGGACGTTATCTGTTACTTTTTTATGCTTATTTAAGTGTGTGTGTGTGTGTGTGTGTGTGTGTGTGTGTGTGTGTGTGTGTGTGTGTGTGTATGTGTGTGTGTGTGTGTGTGTGTGTGTGTGTGTGTGTGTAATATGAACTATGGAACTCATGCATTATTTGTTTCCCTTCGTGGTTCTCATATAGCATTTCGTATCCCTCCCTTCCTGGGTCTAATACAACATGTTGTATCACTCCCTGACTCTACTATTCCTTTCATTTATAGTATATAGTCTCTTGGCTATATTCCCTTACAATCTTTCTACACACATACCCACACGGTGTGTCGATCCTTCACTGTGTGTACCGACCCTCCACCCCCTGGTGTTTCTGACCCTCTGCCCACTCTAGGTCACCTTGTACTGTCTGAGTACTCCTCTCTGTGCCTCCCTATGACCACAGGGTGTAGCTGTAGGAACATGGTCCTGCTACACACCCACCCATCATTACCATATATTACGGTGCCTGGTACGAGACCCCTCAAGCAGTCCCTCACATACCTGGTACTTTACCTCATTACCTCACACGATACCTCATAAGATGGCCTTACTCCACCACACATTCATATTTCTCCTCATCTACTTTCTCCCTCCTGTATCCAAGATTAAGACGATTATAGATTTCATAGAGATTGCGTCTCTGTCTCTTGTATCAGTGACCCGTTTCTATACTTATCCGACACTCTTTACCCGGAAGACAAGTTTTGTACCTGTATCATTTCCTCTATAGATCAATTTCCGTACGGCATTCGAGGTCAAGAGGTCAATGGCTGCAGTTCTCCCAAGCAGCATGGCATCATCAGCATACAAAAACATCCCAAGTTCTTATGTCTGTACGCTGGTCGGCCACCAAGTAGCCTGCTGCCACACGTTTCTGGAAAACTCTCGTACAGCAGTATGAGGTCCCTGTTGTGTGGCGTCGAGCCACATACTTGGCCTGCATAATTTTCAGCACTGTTCTCCCTCAATATCGTCATTATTCATCAATGTTAACAGTGAAACCAAAGTATTTCCCTCTAACCTTCCACATCCTATGTAAATATTTGTTTGAATAAACTTGTCTTCCAGTAATTCAACGAATTAGGGAGATACTGACAGAGCCAGATGGTCAATAATGTTTCTGAAGGGCAAGTGTCACACCAGAACTTAAATCTTCCATCCAAATTTACGTCTATGTCGAAGATCATGACCACATCCAGTTCCTCGTGACCATACCCACCTATCATCATGGCCTCTTCCACCTCATTATGACAACATCCATCTTATCATGGGTAAATCCGCCTGATCATGGCCACATCCATCTGGTCCTGGCCACATCCACTCCGTCCTGGCCACACCCACCCCGTTATGGCCACATCTCCAGGTCGGCTCCTCCCACGCTCCCTGACGCTCATGATAGCGCCAAATAACCCTTGTATGTCATCTGGGCCAAGACTCGGTAGGAAAACAGTTTATCACATTTCGTCACTGTGGTGCTCAGGTAAAAACATAACAATAAAAAAAGAAAACATGGCGGCCATGACGAAGTTACTGTTTATCATATTTCGTCATTCGTTCGTAGACGTCAGAGCGAGGCTTGGTTGTGGAGAGCGCCAGGCCAGGATCCTTGGACGGGCCGGTGACGGTATGTGGTGGTGGTGGTGGTGGTGGAAAGCTGTATAGAAAGACAACAGGTGGTGGACACTTTACATAAACCTCTTTCCATGTCAAGGATAACTAACCTCTGCCTTCCCTCCCAGCTACGACGCCGTTGTTAGAATTTCACTGTCGTTTCGTGCGACAGAAACCTGAACGTCGTTAGTAGAGTAAGGCAGGACGTATTCCCGGGAACGATAGACATTTGGTAATGTGTAAAACGGAACAGAGATCGACACGCAAACCATTAAGTTCACGAGCGGGACAAGAGCCGTGTCGAAGCCTTCTCCTTCGAGACCTTGAGGGATGGTTCAGACGCATCGAGGCCTTCCTCCTGAGAGCCACCGAGAGGTGGTTCAGTTGTGTCAAAGACTCTTTCTGAGAACCAGTGAGGTGGTTCATTTGTTTCGAAGTCATCTTCTCTTGAGAATCACCGAGAGGCAGTTCAACCGTTGTCGTAGCCTCTTCTTAAGAGCTACGAGAACTGGTTCACTCGTATCGAAGCCTTCTTCTGAAAGCTATTGAGATGTGGTTCAGCTGTGCCGAAGCCTCTCTTCCTGAAAGCCATCGAGTGGTGGTTCGGTCGTCTCGATTCTTGGCCTCGACCACACTGGATGATCCGAGAGCCAGAGGTTATGACCCGCAGGGATGCGGGCAGCACCGTGGCTGCTGAACAGCCCGACCCTGCCCGACCCTGCCCGACTGCTGACGTGACCAACCCGAGCACGTCAGGCAAAATGCTGTCCATGGCTGACTTAGGTTCCCGCCGCGGTCATCGGGGTCAAGGAGGACAAGATGGTGACTGTGGTCGACGTGTAGCCACTAGCGTGACCAAAGCAGTCGCAATGGGGGATATGATACAGTCTAAAACAGATCTGAAGTTGCTACATTAATAGCGGAGCTGAAGCTGAAGTTGCTACATTAACTAGCGGAACTAAATCTAAAGTTGCTACATTAACTAGCGGATCTGAGGTTGCTGCCTTAACTACTGACACTAACGAGAAAACAGGATGCAGGGGCGACTAAGCCCATAAATTTATCCACCGTGAAAGAGAGAAGAGGAAGGGGTGATTTGAACACTGCCCTCAGGATTTTAAACCAGTTTGATAACAGCAATGCATTTATTTTTTCTCGAGTAATGTTAGAATAGAGCAACCATAAGCCATGAGATATCTCTAACCAAGAAACTTATTAGAATAGATGTAAGGATGAGTACGACTGAGTAATGAAACGGTGAACGTGGACAGGATGTATAACTTTAAAAAGATGTATGACACTAGAGAAAGTACAAATGATGGGGCCCCACCAGTGTAGAATTCCATCCCCGTACACTGTTAATAGGTAATTACAAACATGTTATTTACAACTAATTAACATGAACCAGGTATTTACAAATATGTAATAACAAACAGGTATTTACAAATAGGTAATTACAAACAGGTAATCACATGGTATGACCGGATTCAAGTACTGGTTGCGACCTGTGATCCTCAGGCCATACCTCAGCTCCACATCTGTGGGATTATTGTCAGCAGTGTGTGAGGTGTTGGCATGGGAGCGTGGGGCAGTGTGGTGGGTGAGTGAGTGTGTGGGAGCGTGGGGCAGTGTGGTGGGTGAGTGAGTGTGTGGGAGCGTGGGGCAGTGTGGTGGGTGAGTGAGTGTGTGGGAGCGTGGGGCAGTGTGGTGGGTGAGTGAGTGTGTGGGAGCGTGGGGCAGTGTGGTGGGTGAGTGAGTGTGTGGGAGCGTGGGGCAGTGT